>NC_057806.1:15102406-15396263 GCF_018294505.1 Triticum aestivum | reverse complement strand
GATTTAACTTACTTCTTGAGGATTTCAGTCATGTCCGCATACTCCTTGGGATCTTTTCGTTTAGAGTCCAAGACGGTTACTACTCCCTGCTCAAGCTTAATCTCTAGGAGAATATAGTGGAAACTGCACACACATGCATAACTCATCAATTACATTACTATAACCTTGACTAATATATAAGGGAAACCGAATACGCACAAGACAGTAACACTCACCTGAAGTTGTAAGGAAAGAGTATTATATCTTTGTTTTGATTTATTACGAACGATCGTAGCAAGTTGGCCTCGGTAGCTGCGGCATGAAGTTTAACCTGAGTTGCATCTATGAGATATGTGTTAATGAACCCAATATCACCGACTTGTCTTTTCTTCAATTCGGTGATCTTCAATCTGCATAATATAGTGAGGATGATTATAAATACATGCAATGAAAGAGCTAAGCTATATAGAGAAACTTAATGACAGAAGTAGTACTACTTACAGACAGTAGCAGGCGACCGTTGTTTTATCGAGGGCCAATTGATTGAAAAACTGATAGAACTCCTCAAATGGAATAGGCAACAGATCAATTCCAACGAGGTCATGCTCCTTTTTAACTTTCACATACAAAGTACTCCTCCCCCCAGAGTCTCTGCAGATTTTCAAGTACCAATCATGCAATCTTCGCATCATCGTTGATAGAGATCTTTCATCTTTGACGAGAGGCTTCCTGTACTCGTATCTTTGTATCTGTACCTCCATGGGTTCATAATGTACTTCGTCGGGCAGGTAATCTACAAGATTGCTATAACCGGGCACCATCCTCGGATCATTATCGACGTTGTGGCTAGGCACCTTGAGCGGGGGGCACGATTGCTTCGCTTGTTCACCGAGCTGGGCAATTTGTTTCCCAGCTCGTCGTTCTTTCAGCCTTTGATCACTGATAGTACTTCCCGACCGCTCCGCTTCGGCAAATTCCTTTCCAATAATGCGGTCATAGTTTCCTTTCGGCGGATCAGACTTCGGTGGTTTTGTCAGGGCAGCCAGAGTGCGCTTCACTTTCACCCGATCTACCTTCTCCTCCGGAGGTGGATGTTTCTTTGCTTTCACCCCTTCAAAGAAGTTCCTCACTTCTTCTCGCGTGATCTCGGCGTTCTCCTCCAGGGTCCTCTCATATGGTAACTTCTCTGGAGTCTTCAGAGAAGGACCGAATCTGTATGTCCTCCCGCCTCTGGTTGTACTGCTAGACGCCGACCGAGCAGACAGAGCGGTTGTCTTCTTTACTTGCTTAAGAGGCGGAGGAGAAGGACTACGACGCGCGGGAGCAGCTGGAGCAGCGGCAGGTCTCTTCCGCCCTTGCTGACGAGGCAGAGAAGGAGGAGGCTGGCTGCTCGGGCGCGTCGGCGCAGGCGGAGAAGGAGGCGGAGTGCCGCCACGCGCCGGAGAAGGAGCCGGCCGAGGGCCCTGATCGTCACTCGCCGGAGGAGGAGGCGGTGGAGGCGGAGTGCCCTGACTCGCCGGAGGAGGAGGAGGAGGCGGTGGCGTCTAGTTCGGAAGGTTGATGAGCTCCTTCCGCCATAGGCATGGAGTCTTCAGAGCAGACCCCAGCCGAGTCTCCCCTTCACCGGTAGGGTGGTCAAGCTGGAGGTCCTCAAATCCCTTCCGTTATCTCATCCACCATCACCCTAGCATATCCTTCTGGAATCGGCCGGCAGTGAAAAGTTGCGCCGGGTTCAGTAGGATAAACAGAGCCAACAGCCGCCTTGACCTTCAAATTCATCCATTGCGTCATAAGGTGGCAATTTTGAGACTCCGTTATAGCATCCACGGGATAGCTGGCAGGAGCCGTCAAGGCATGCTCCAGCTGAAGCAGCTCGGTGGAAGCCACGCTGCTTCTGCGCTGAGATGGCGGGGTAGCTTCGGGGGAGGCTTCGGCAGTACGTTTGCTGCGATTTGCTTCTCGTTCCTCTATCGCGTCTACCCTTGCTTGCAGCGCCTGTATTTGGGTCTGCTGCACTTTTTTCCTCCTCTCATGGGATTTGTAACCGCCTGCGTCCGGAAACCCAACCTTCCACGGAATGGAGCCTGGCGTGCCTCGTGTCCGTCCAGGGTGCTCAGGATTCCCGAGGGCCATTGTGAGCTCGTCGTTCTCTCTGTCTGGAAAGAACGTCCCTTCCTGCGCTGCTTCGATATACTGCTTAAGCTTACTGACTGGTATGTCCATTTGATCGTTCGTCCAAATGCACTTCCCTGTTACAGGGTCCAGTGTTCCGCCAGCCCCGAAGAACCAAGTCCGGCAACGGTCTGGCCAGTTAATTGTCTCTGGTTCGATCCCTTTATGAACCAGATCATTCTCAGTCTTGGACCACTTAGGCCGGGCTACGAGGTAGCCACCTGACCCCGTGCGATGGTGAAGCTTCTTCTTCGCAGCATTTTGCTTGTTTGTCGCCGACATCTTCTTACTCTTTTCTGATGTCTTGTGGGCCACAAATGCGGGCCAGTGATCTCTGATCTTCTCATATCTGCCCTTGAATTCTGGTGTCTCATTATTTTCGACAAACTTATTCAGCTCTTTCTTCCACCTCCTGAATAGTTCTGCCATCCTCTTCAGAGCAAAAGACTTGATTAATTTCTCTTTAACTGGGTTCTCTGGATTATCCTCAGGCGGTAGGGTGAAATTTGACTTCAGCTCAGTCCAAAGATCATTTTTCTGCATATCATTGACATAAGACACCTCAGGGTCTTCTGTAGCCGGCTTAAACCATTGCTGGATGCTTATCGGGATCTTGTCCCTAACCAGAACCCCGCACTGAGCAACAAATGCGCTCTTTGTCCGGAGGGGTTCAATAGGTTGGCCGTCGGACGCGATTGCTATGATCTCAAACTTTTCATCCGAGCTCAACTTTTTCTTCGGGCCTCGTCTCTTTACCGAAGTTGTGCTCGATTCGGAGGGCTAGAAAAAAGAACAAAGACTTAATTAATATGTGTACATACCAAAACAATGAATGCATCAATCAGCTAGTCAGCATAGGCTTAACTAATATATATACCTGGCCGGACTCGGTTCGGTCACCGGAGCCGTCATCACGGTCTCCTTCTTGCACCGGCATTGGGTCACCGGAGCCGTCCTCATGTTCTTCTTCTTGCACCGGCATTAGGTCACCGTAGCCAGCTTGTTCACCCTCTCCTTCCAGACCATCGGTTTCGTTGAGAAACAACAAGATGGCATCACTTCCTTCTGCGATTATGTCCCTCAACAACGCTTCTTTTGTTGCTTCGTCTAGGGCGGTGTCCATAGTTTCTACAAATATTTACAACATGGCAATTATTATTCAAACATGACAGATGGATATATTAGTGCCAAACGTAGAACTAGCTACCTAATCATAGTAAGCTATCGGGAGGGGGTATATATCGACAACGACGACACTACATCTATGTCCCTCGACGACCCTCGTTCCCGATAAAAAAAAGAGGAAGAAGAAGAAAAATAAGAGGAGAAGATCTCCTCTATTCTTTCTTCTCCTCTTTTTTTTCTTCTTCCTCTTCTTTTTTATCCTCTTCTTCCTCTCATGTTCGATAGGATCGCCGAGGGGTCGGGAGGTTGCCTAGTGTCAAGGGATTCAACAAAACCATGTCTTCATCATTAGGTGAAAGTAACATGTGCATGATGGTACGAAACTCTTCAAAGTTGTTCTGGAACGGAGTCCCAGATATGATAATTCGCTTTTTGGTACAAAGTTCAGCAAGAGCCTTCCGAATATCGCTATTTGGAAGGCCTTTGCTGAATTCGTACCAAAAGGCGGATTATTCTATCCGGGACTCCATTCCAGAACAACTTTGCAGAACTTCGTACCAACATGCCCTGGTTACTTCCGGCTAATGATGAAGGCATGGATTTCTTCAATACTTTGACACTAGGAAACCTCTCTCTACTTCCGGCTAATAAGAAGAAGAAGAAGAAGAAGAAGAAGAAGAAGAAGAAGAAGAAGAAGAAGAAGAAGAAGAAGAAGAAGAAGAAGAAGAAGAAGAAGAAGAAAAGAAGAAAATAAAGAGGAGAAGAAGAAAGGAATAGTGGAGAAAAGAGAAAATAGAATATATTCTATTTTCTCTTCTTCTCCACTATTCCTTTCTTCTTCTCCTCTTCTTTTTCTTCTTTTTTCTTCTTCTTATTTATTTCTCCTCTTCTTTTCGGTAGAGGAAACCCTAAATAGCTAGCAAGTATCGTGGGTGTGAGATACATGTGGCCTTCGGTGTCGGACACTACATCCACGTCCCACAAGTGACGTGGGCGTCGAAGCCCGCGCCACTTGTGGGATGTGGGTGTAGTGTCCGACACCGACGGTACATGTATCTCACACCGACGATACTTTCTATTTAGGGTTTCTCCTCTACCGCTCCTCGACCTCTCGACGACCCTCGTTCCCGATAAAATAAAGAGGAAGAAGAAGAAGAAAAAAAGAGAAGAAAGAATAGAGGAGAAGACTTCCTCTTCTTCCTCTCCTCTTCTTCTCCCTCTTCTTCCCCTTCTTCCTCGCCTCTCTCATGAATGTCCGGCGTTCTCGACCCCCCCCCCACGTGTCGAAGAAAAAAAAGAAGAAAAAAAAGAGGAGAAGAAGAAAGGAATAGAGGAGAAAAGAGAAAATAGAATATATTCTATTTTCTCTTCTTCTCCACTATTCCTTTCTTCTTCTCCTCTTCTTTTTCTTCTTTTTTCTTCTTCTTATTTATTTCTCCTCTTCTTTTCGGTAGAGGAAACCCTAAATAGCTAGCAAGTATCGTGGGTGTGAGATACATGTGGCCTTCGGTGTCGGACACTACATCCACGTCCCACAAGTGACGTGGGCGTCGAAGCCCGCGCCACTTGTGGGATGTGGTGTAGTGTCCGACACCGACGGTACATGTATCTCACACCGACGATACTTTCTATTTAGGGTTTCTCCTCTACCGCTCCTCGACCTCTCGACGACCCTCGTTCCCGATAAAATAAAGAGGAAGAAGAAGAAGAAAAAAGAAGAGAAGAAAGAATAGAGGAGAAGACTTCCTCTTCTTCCTCTCCTCTTCTTCTCCCTCTTCTTCCCCTTCTTCCTCGCCTCTCTCATGAATGTCCGGCGTTCTCGACCCCCCCCCCACGTGTCGAAGAAAAAAAAGAAGAAAAAAAAGAGGAGAAGAAGAAAGGAATAGAGGAGAAGAAGAGAAAATAGAATATATTCTATTTTCTCTTTTCTCCTCTATTCCTTTCTTCTTCTCCTCTTCTTTTTCTTCTTTTTCTTCTTCTTATTTATTTCTCCTCTTCTTCCTCTCCCCTCTTCTTCTCCTTTCTTCCTCTTCTTATTTCCTTTTTCCTCTCATTCTTTTTCTTCTTCTTCCTTCTTAAAAATACAAGAAGTAGTATTGCCTAATTCATTGTTCATATGAATATACAAACATTTGCATATTTACAATAATTAATATCACCAAAAAAAATCTATGAACAGAAAAAAAATTCCTAATTTTTCTAAAAAACAATCTTTTGCATTGTTCACATACACATATACATTATAGCCACATACACATATACATCACATATGAACAAAAAAATTAAAGTAATAAAAATAAAAAAACAGAGCTGGGCGGCGGCTCACAGCGCGGGGGCAGGCGAGGGCGCCGGTGCGCGGGGGCGGGACGGGGCAGGGGCTGGGCGACGGCGAGCACGGGGCGGAGACGGCGAGCCCGTAGCAGGGGAGTTCGAGGCGACGGCGGGGGCGGCAAGGGCGCCGGCGCGCGAGGGCGGGACGGGGCAGGGGCAGGGCGACGGCGAGCACGGGGCAGGGGCGCGGGGCGACGGCGACGGCGAACACGGGGCAGGGGCGCGGGGCGACGGCGAGCACGGGCAGCCTGACGGCGTCGTCGGGGCGAGCTCGGGCAGCCTGGCGGCGTCGTCGGGGCGAGCTCGGGCAGCCTGGCGGCGTCGTCGGGGCGGGGAACTGGTGATGAAATCTGAAAAAATGCTAAGTCTTTGCTTATATAGAAAAGGCTTTGGTCCCGGTTCGTGGCACAAACCGGGACCAATGCCCCCTTTAGTCCCGGTTGGTGCCACGAACCGGGACCAAAGGCCAATTTTCAGCAGCCCAATGGGCGGGAAGCGGCGGCCTTTGGTCCCGGTTGGTGCCACCAACCGGGACTAAAGGGGGGCATTGGTCACGGTTGGTGCCACGAACCGGGACCAATGCCCCCTTTAGTCCCGGTTGGTGCCACCAACCGGGACCAATGGCCTTTGCTGCCCCGAGCCCAAAAGTATAGTCCCACATCGCTAGCTGAAGGGCGCCGGCACTGGTTTATAAGCGCTGGTGTGCCTACCCATTCGAGCTCCTCTCTAATGCAGGCTTTCGGGCCTAAACTTGCTACTGCCTGTGGGCCTATTGGGCCTTTTGCGGCCCTGAATCCTGGCCCATGTAGGGTTTCTAGTCGTATTCACGCCGTGGAGGCCCAGTAGGAGGCATTTTTTTTGGTTTTTTCTTTTTTATTTCTATATTTTTTTATTTTTTATTTTTTTATTTCTACTTACAACTAAATACTTACAGTTTTTTAGTGATTTCTTTTTGCTTTTAGGTCACAAAAATTATAAACTTTCTGTTAGTGCCATTAGTTTTAAATTTTAAATAGTTTAAATTTGAATTTTTAAAAATTTGTGTGAATCACTAGTTTATGAATAACTTTACTATAAAAATAGAATTTTTTTTTCTATTTATTTTTTTATTTCTACTTAAAACTAAATACTTACAGTTTTTTAGTGATTTCTTTTTGCTTTTAGGTCACAAAAATTATAAACTTTCTGTTAGTGCCATTAGTTTTAAATTTTAAATAGTTTAAGTTTGAATTTTTAAAAATTTGTGTGAATCACTAGTTTATGAATAACTTTACTATAAAATTAGAAATTTTCTTCTTTGCTATTTATTTTTTATTTATACTTACAATTAAATACTTATAGTTTGATTTTAGGTCACAAAAATTATATTCTTTTTGCTATTGAAGAATATTATAGTTTTATTTTAGTTGATCATAACATAATATTTTAATTAATTTTTTTTATTTTCATAAAAGTTTTGTAGTTTATTCTGTTTGCTATTAATTCATTCTTTGAGCTAAATGACTCTGAAATTAGAAAGCATTTCAAAATGAACTCTGAAAAGGTTGAAAGTTGGCATGGTATCATCATTTCACCCACATAGCATGTTCCAAAAAGTAGAGAGGGTTATGACAAAAACTTGATGCACTTCGTGTACAAAATGGACAATCACTTTCGAAGTATCAAAGTTTCAAACCATAAGACATGAAAGCATTTCAAATGAACTCTGAAAAAGTTGAAAGTTGGGATGGTATCATAATTTCACCCACATAGCATGTGCATGTACAAAACGGACAATGGTAGCATGTTCGTCTGTTACAAATTTGGCATGGTATATATCATCATAATAGTTGCGGGAGAAAGTCTTCACTTTTTCTTCGCTTGTGTCATTTGCTTATTGCGCCGTAACCATGGATAATCTTCATTGTTTATCAGGATGCTTGGGTCAGCCTTGACATTGAAGGGAGGAATTTCATGAAACTTTTCATAATCTTCAGACATGTCTGTCTTGCCGTCCACTCCCAGGATGTCCCTTTTTCCTGAAAGAACTATGTGGCGCTTTGGCTCATCGTATGATGTATTCGCTTCCTTATCTTTTCTTTTTCTCGGTTTGATAGACATGTCCTTCACATAGATAACCTGTGCCACATCATTGGCTAGGACGAACGGTTCGTCAGTGTACCCAAGATTTTTCAGATCCACTGTTGTCATTCCGTACTGTGGGTCTACCTGTACCCCGCCGCCTAACAGATTGACCCATTTGCACTTAAACAAAGGGACCTTAAAATCAGGTCCGTAGTCAAGTTCCCATATGTCCACTATGTAACCATAATATGTGTCCTTTCCGCTCTCGGTTGCTGCATCAAAGCGGACACCGCTGTTTTGGTTGGTGCTCTTTTGATCTTGGGCGATCGTGTAAAATGTATTCCCATTTATCTCGTATCCTTTGTAAGTCAATACAGTCAAAGATGGTCCCCTGGACAACAAGTACAACTCATCACAAACAGTGTTGTCACCTCTGAGACGTGTTTCCAACCAACTGCTGAAAGTCCTGATGTGTTCACATGTAATCCAGTCGTCGCACTGCTCCGGGTGTTTGGAGCGCAGACTGTTCTTGTGTTCATCGACATACGGGGTCACCAAGGTAGAGTTCTGTAGAACTGTGTAGTGTGCTTGAGACCAAGAATATCCGTCCCTGCATATTATTGAGTCTCTTCCAAGAGTGCCTTTTCCAGTCAGTCTCCCCTCATACCGCGATTTAGGGAGACCTATCTTGTTAAGGCCAGGAATGAAGTCAACACAAAACCCGATAACATCCTCTGTTTGATGGCCCATGGAGATGCTTCCTTCTGGCCTAGCGCGGTTACGGACATATTTCTTTAGGACTCCCATGAACCTCTCAAAGGGAAACATATTGTGTAGAAATACGGGCCCTAGGATGACAATCTCGTCGACTAGATGAACTAGGACGTGCCTCATGATATTGAAGAAGGATGGTGGGAACACCAGCTCGAAACTGACAAGACATTGCGCCACATCACTCCTTAGCCTTGGTACGATTTCTGGATCAATCACCTTCTGAGAGATTGCATTGAGGAATGCACATAGCTTCACAATGGCTAATCGGACGTTTTCCGGTAGAAGCCCCCTCAATGCAACCGGAAGCAGTTGTGTCATAATCACGTGGCAGTCATGAGACTTTAGGTTCTGAAACTTTTTCTCTGGCATATTTATTATTCCCTTTATATTCGACGAGAAGCCAGTCGTGACCTTCATACTGAGTAGGCATTTAAAGAAGATTTCTTTCTCTTCTTTCGTAAGAGCGTAGCTGGCAGGACCTTTATACTGCTTCGGAGGCATGCCGTCTTTTTCGTGCAAACGTTGCAGGTCCTCTCGTGCCTCAGGTGTATCTTTTGTCTTCCCATACACGCCCAAGAAGCCTAGCAGGTTCACGCAAAGGTTCTTCGTCACGTGCATCACGTCGATTGAGGAGCGGACCTCTAGGTCTTTCCAGTAGGGGAGGTCCCAAAATATAGATTTCTTCTTCCACATGGGTGCGTGTCCCTTTCCAAAGATTACATAGTGTAAATCATTGACCATAGCAAGCACGTGATCACCGGTGCGCATGGCGGGCTTCTTCCGGTGATCTGCCTCGCCTTTGAAATGCTTGCCTTTCTTTCGACATTGATGGTTGGTCGGAAGAAATCGACAATGGCCCAGGTACACATTCTTCCTGCATTTGTCCAGGTATATACTTTCAGTGTCATCTAAACAGTGCGTGCATGCGTGGTATCCTTTGTTTGTCTGTCCTGAAAGGTTACTGAGAGCGGGCCAATCGTTGATGGTCACGAACAGCAACGCCTTCAGGTTAAATTCCTCCTGTCTATGCTCATCCCACGTACGTACACCGTTTCCATTCCACAGCTGTAAAAGTTTTTCAACTAATGGCCTTAGGTACACATCAATTTCGTTGCCGGGTTGCTTAGGGCCTTGGATGAGAACTGGCATCATAATGAACTTCCGCTTCATGCACAGCCAAGGAGGAAGGTTATACATACATAGAGTCACGGGCCAGGTGCTGTGATTACTGCTCTGCTCCCCGAAAGGATTAATGCCATCCGCGCTTAAAGCAAACCATACATTCCTTGGGTCCTTTGCAAACTCATCCCAGTACTTTCTCTCGATTTTTCTCCACTGCGACCCGTCAGCGGGTGCTCTCAACTTCCCATCTTTCTTTCGGTTCTCACTGTGCCATCGCATCAACTTGGCATGCTCTTCGTTTCTGAACAGACGTTTCAACCGTGGTATTATAGGAGCATACCACATCACCTTCGCAGGAACCCTCTTCCTGAGGGGCTCGCCGTCAACATCACCAGGGTCATCTCGTCTGATCTTATACCGCAACACACCGCATACCGGGCATGCGTTCAGATCCTTGTATGCACCGCGGTAGAGGATGCAATCATTAGGGCATGCATGTATCTTCTCCACCTCCAATCCTAGAGGGCATACGACCTTCTTTGCTGCGTATGTACTGTCGGGCAATTCGTTATCCTTTGGAAGCTTCTTCTTCAATATTTTCAGTAGCTTCTCAAATCCTTTGTCAGCCACAGCATTCTCTGCCTTCCACTGCAGCAATTCCAGTACGGTACCGAGCTTTGTGTTGCCATCTTCGCAATTGGGGTATAACCCTTTTTTGTGATCCTCTAACATGTGATCGAACTTCAGCTTCTCCTTTTGACTAATGCATTGCGTCCTTGCATCGACAATGACCCGGCGGAGATCATCATCATCGAGCACATCGTCTGGTTCCTCTTGATCTTCAGCAGCTTCACCCATGGCAGCATCATTGGGCACATCGTCTGGTTCCTCTTGATCTTCACCAGCTCCCCCCGTTGCAGCATCACCGTATTCAGGGGGCACATAGTTGTCATCGTACTCTTCTTCTTCGCCGTCTTCCATCATAACCCCTATTTCTCCGTGCCTCGTCCAAACATTATAGTGTGGCATGAAACCCTTGTAAAGCAGGTGGGAGTGAAGGATTTTCCGGTTAGAGTAAGACCTCGTATTCCCACATTCAGTGCATGGACAACACATAAAATCATTCTGCTTGTTTGCCTCAACCGCATCGAGAAACTCATGCACGCCCTTAATGTACTCGCGGGTGTGTCTGTCACCGTACATCCATTGTCGGTTCATCTGCGTGCATTATATATAATTAAGTGTCCAAATTAATAGAAGTTCATCATCACATTAAAACTAAAGTGCATACATAGTTCTCATCTAACAACATATAGCTCTCCAGAGCATCTAATTAATTAAACCATACATTGAAACTATGTAAAACATTTCAATGCGAAAATAAATGCGATCATAATCGCAATCAAGGTAACAATTGATCCAACAGCATAATGATACCAAGCCTCGGTATGAATGGCATATTTTCTAATCTTTCTAATCTTCAAGCGCATTGCATCCATCTTGATCTTGTGATCATCGACGACATCCGCAACATGCAACTCCAATATCATCTTCTCCTCCTCATTTTTTTTTTATTTTTTCCTTCAACAAATTGTTTTCTTCTTCAACTAAATTTAACCTCTCGACAATAGGGTCGGTTGGCATTTCCGATTCACATACATCCTAGATAAATAAAATCTATGTCACGTTGGTCGGCATAATTTTCATAAACAATAAATGAACCAATAGTTATAAAGATAATATACATAACAAATCCGAATCATAGACAGGACAAGGGCCGACGGGGGCGGATACCAAAACCATCGCACTATATAAGATGCAATAATAAATGTAAGAAAATAATACAAGTATCTATCTAAACATACAAGTAAGAATATTTTTCCTTTCAGAAAGAAGATAATAACAAGAGGCTCACCACGGTGGTGTCGGTGATGAGATCGGCGCGGGTGATCGACGGCGATGAAGACGGGGACGGGGTGTGACGGACCGCTAAATCTAGACAAATCTCGAGGAAAATGGAGTTTGGAGGTCGAGCTTCGAGAGGAGAAAGCTTAAGTAGTGTGGCTCGGGCATTCCATCGAACACCTCATGTGCATAGGAGGTGAGCTAGAGCACCACAAAGCCCTCTCCTCCTCGGCCAGAAAAAACAGAGCACTGTGCTCTGCTCTTGCGCGAGGGGGTATATATAGGCACCTCATTGGTCCCGGTTGGTGGCATGAACCGGGACTAAAGGGGAGCCTTTGGTCCCGGTTCAAGCCACCAACCGAGACCAATGGTGGTGGGCCAGGAGCGAGGCCCATTGGTTCCGGTTCGTCCCACCAACCGGGACCAAAAGGTCCAGACGAACCGGGACCAATGGCCCACGTGGCCCGGCCGGCCCCCTGGGCTCACGAACCGGGACCAATGTCCACATTGGTCCCGATTCTACACTGAACCGGGACTAATGGGCTGAGCCGGCCTGAACCATAGCTCTGTTTTCTACTCTCATACATTGCTTTTCTCCCAACAAACCAAATGGACCATAAAGTTACAACCATGGTCACAAACTGATCCTGGCTCAAATTTTGCTGCATATCGCAGATGAAATTCTTAGCGTTTACTTCTTGACTTTCCGCCATTAGATCAACCAAAACTGTACCTGAAAGAGCCCAGTTGCACCTCGCCATGGTGCAACTTACCAAGGCACGTCGCCATGAGTCTTGGCCACCACATAAAGGGCACGCGTCAACGGTGGAGATATTTATATCGTGGAGAACATCGAAAGCAGGCAATGAGTGACATGCTAATCCCCATAAAATTATTTTGACCTTGGAGGGAACTGAGAAGTTCAATAGCAACACCCAGTCCTTCTCTTGTTTAGTGCTACCCGCTGTTACTTCTCTTCCTTCTGACCACTCCTCCCGCTGGGTTTTTGTCTTGACTATGAGCTCGTACGCTGAGCTAACAGAAAATTGGCCTTTACTATCTGGGTGCGAAGCCCAAAAATCGTCCACATTCCTAGTACACACCGAGATGCTCAGAATTGCTTCGGTATCACAAGGCCGAAAAACTGTTTGGACGTGCTCTTCGTTCCACTGTGTTGTAGTCGGTACGAGCAATTCAGACATAAATTTTTTTTCGAAACGGAGGCAAAAGATTTGCCTCATCGATTAATTAAGAAGAAGAGAGTTGTCCAGTTAATTAATGGAAAACCGGACGAAAACCAATACAAACAAATCACATGCGGACTACTCCCAAAGTCTAAAACCCCAAAATCGCACTGTCGATCCTACAGACATTTCCAACAAGCAACGGACCCAAGCCCACACGCATCTACATCGCAAAGGAATCCCCAAAAAGAACACCTCGGATGTAGACAAATGACCCCCCAAAAACCACGATGATAAGCTAAACCATGAGGACGGCCCATAAGACCAAGGAGCAACCATTAAGCAGCCGCAGACGCCTTCCCTAAGGCATCACTCTTCTTGTTTTTGCTTTTGAGAGACTTCTCCACCTTTTTGATCTTATCTTTGTTAAACTTTTCGGTCAGGATGCATGCAACCGCTTTACCAGACCCAGGGCTAGCCGCCTCCAAGCTAGAGAGCAAACTGCAAAGCTCTTTTGCAAAGAGAGCATCGGAACAAGGTGCCAACGTATTTGTCCCAACATCTCCACCTGGGGGCACCACGTGCCCAACGGTCACAGGCGAGCGAGTGACCGAGGCATCCAAACCTGCACACACCACAAAGTCAGTCTGGCTAGACTCCAAGGGCGGTGGTGAGGGTGTCGTGGGCACCGCCAAAGCCCCTAGCAAGCCCATCTCCTTCGGAATCGCCACCGAAAGAGGTGGAGTGGACTCCTCACATAGCACTGTCAACTCAGGCATAATCTGTAGAATTGAAGCCACAACCTCAACAATCACTTCACCCCCAACGTCAGTCGACACCATAGAGCAGGGCCTAGCACGAGGAGAGAACCCACCATAGAGGTCGACTTCCTCTCCATCTGCAGAACCAACCTGAAGCTCGGGAAGTAGAGACCCAATCGGCACAACCTGAAGTTTACCAAGAGCAACCTCCGCCCTTGCCAAGACACTCTCAACACGCACAAGACATTCGCGAAGCTCAACGCAAAGTAGCTCAGCCTGCTGCTCAAGGACGGGTTGTAATGGCACATCAACTTGGATGACGGATGCAGGTGGTGGAGCAACACATGGTTGCGGCATAGCCTCGTCGACGGGTTGCTTCGCACGACAAAAGTGAGCAATGTGGCCGAAACAGAGGCAATTCCTGCAACGGATTGGATCCCTGCAAGAGTGTGCTCGATGACCCCGACACAAACACCGGAAACATCTATCTCTCAGCCATGTAGGAGGAGGCAGCAATTTTGAGGGATTAGAGTATCTCCAGCCGTTCGGCCTTCAGGGTGCCAAAAATAGCCGTTTGGGGGCGAGCCGACGCTAGATTGGTGCGTGTGAACGACATTGTTCTCAGTCGTTCGCCCACGGGTCGCCCCGGGTTCGACGATATTCCGTACAAATATATGCAGACGCGGCGATTTTGACACGAACTCGGTGAAAATTCATTGAAATTTGTACAAAAACATGTCTATGCCTAAACTACGCCAAACTACGCGCCTAGTCGCCACCGCCGCCGCTGTCGCCGTCGCCGACGTCTACATGCCCAGAAGCCTGTAGAAGCGGGTGTAGTCACCGCCGTCGCCATCGTCGTCGTCATTACGTGCCTGGCATGTGCCGTCGCCGTCCCTGCTGTAGCCCTGACCAGGGTCGCCAACACGCGGAGGGGGCTGGACGGCACGGCCTCGCCCTCCTCGTCGCTGTCGACGATGATGTTGCCGCCCTCCTAGCGCCCGCGGCGCCGGGCCTGGAGCTCTGTGTACGCCCGGCGCCGGCGTCGTACTTGCTCCCGGACGTAGTCCTCCTTCGCCCACTTGAGGGCGGACTCGTCGTCGGGGGCCGCCATCTCGACGTGCTCCGGTTTCACCGGGAGCAGCCCCGGTTCGGGCTTCAGCCGGACCAGCCAGAGGGAGCCGCGTGGGGAGGGCCGGGCACCCTCGTTGATGATGAGGGCACTGCTGCGGGTGCGGCGCCCGAACGACGTCTCCTCTGGCTTGGGCTTGACGGGGCGGAGCGCCGGCGAGTCGGAGCCCGACAACGAGGACGACCCCGGCTCCATCCGTCGCGGCGTCCAGGAGCTACCACGGCGGTGAGAGAAGGACGGCCGCAGCGGGTACTCAATGCGCGGCACGTTGCCGGTCTCGATGTGGTCGAGGACGGCTTCGAGGGTGCGGCCTGGCACACCCCACCACTCGCGCCGCCCGTCGGTGTTGAGGCGGTCGCGGGGGATGACGCCGTTGGTGGAGGCGATCTGCTCCTCATGGCGGCGTTGGAAGTACATGGTTCAGAGGGTGTGGCTGTCGGCAACGTAGCGCGGCTCGGTCTGCTGCTCCTTCGTCAGGGACGAGCGGATGCGGGCGATCTCGGCCCGCCGCGCCGCCCCTTCGGACACCGGTGGCACCGGGACGCCGCCGATGCTCAGCCTCCACGCGCTCGGCACTCGCATGTCCGGGGGCACCGGGTAGTCGGCCTCATAGAGCAGCCACGTCTCCGACTCATGGAGGTGGCGACGGGCGACGCTCCGTCGCCTGGGAAGCTTTCGGCCATCTGTTCGTCGGCGGGAAGAGGGGAGAGTGTTGCTTTCTGCGCCAGAAAGGAGAGAAATGAGAGCTGTGGTGTCCATCGATGGGGAGGTCGCTTTTTATAGCCGCAGCTGGGGCGGCGACGGGCTGCATGCCGGGCGACGCATGGCGGGAAAGGGCGGGACATGCGTCGACACGCCTTCACTGCGCCGCCCGTGAGGCATCAATGGAGGCTGACCAGCGCGGCAGCGCGACAGCCTTCGCATTGATTCCCGCGGCAACCAAGGCGATGAGGGCAACGAAGCGGCGTCTCGCTGACTCGGCGTGCCTCTTTCATGCCAAAAACGCTCGCCCCGGCGCCCCTGGACGCCCCCCAGTGCACCGGTTTCGGTTTGGTCCGCCGACGCTAGTTTCAACCCGAACCGGCAAAAAACATCTTCTGGGGACGCGACTGGGCCGATTTTTGGGCGCCGGCACGAAAAAATCACATGGGAGGCCTGTTGGGGCGTGGTTGGAGATGCTCTTAGGAATCAGAGAAAAAATATTGGTTTGTGAGAAGTCTTTCTTTTTAGGGGCGTCTAAGGGCTTGTTTGGTTCTAAATAACTCACCAACTTATAAGTCGAAAAGTAAAAAAAGGATTTATTTTGCCAAACGGACCCAACTTATAAGTCACCCCAACTTATAAGTCACCCTAACTTATAAGTCATAAGTTGCTTTATCCTAACTTAAAACTTATAAGTCAAGCAAATTCTAGCTGTAGGGGGCTGGTACCTATGGTGGATCCGTCGTGAATTCACTCACAATGGATCCCCACCGCAGTCCTCGAGATGGCCCATGGTAGTTCTGGCTATTGCAAACAACTTCCATCAAGCAATTCAAAGGAGTCGAGATACCCATGAAAAAAGGTGGTTGAAACCCAATCCGAGATTTGTGAAGTTGAATGTGGATGCCTCATTCCATGTAGATGAAGGTACTGGAGCAACGGCAGCAGTCATTCGAGATGAGAAAGGTAACTTCCTAGCAGCCCAATGCAAATACTTAACACATGTATCAGATGTGGTCACCTCTGAAGCTCTGGCAATGAGAAACGGTCTCGTTTTTGCAAACTCTCTTGGTTTCCCTAGAGTAGAAACAGAATCAGATTCGTCAACAGTTATTGAATACTGCTCAGGCCAAACCAGATGGTGGGATGCTGCTGCTGCCATTTTCGCCGAGTGTGTGGACGTGTCGTCGCTTATTGGGCAGGTTACTTTTAAACATTGTGGTCGTTCGTCGAACCAAGCAGCTCATGTGCTAGCTAGTCATAGTTTCTGTAATAAGATCAATAGTAGTTGGGTTAATGAGCCTCCGGCTTGTCTTATTTCCAAACTTTGGGATGATGTAATTTCTAGTTAAAGTTTCAATAAAGCTAACCATGATGGCCTTTCTAAAAAAACTTATAAGTCACCCTTTTTGTATGGGTCTCACCATTTTTACATAAAAAATCTCTACTACTATTAAACAAGCAAACATATTCATCACTAAGTGCACCCACACTAATCTACACAGAACAGTACGGACCAATTGCAGCCTCAGATCAGGATCTCTACTATCTCTACTACTATTAAACAAGCAAACATATTCATCGCTAAGTGCACCCACACTAATCTACACAGAACAGTACGGACCAATTGCAGCCTCAGATCAGGATCATTTAATTTAATCTAACAATTAAGATTACGCTAAGCCTCACCCCAAACTGCGTTTAGCGATTTTCCTGGGCGGACGAAAACTCTGCCGCCCGCATTGGTTCAGCCATACGAGGAAAAAAAAGGCAAGATATGATACAGGAGAAACAACACGATCGGGGAGGCGGCGCATCTTCGGGGAGGATAAGAGGACAGGGGAGGAGAAGTAAGGCCTGGTGGCTGCTAAGGAGGTGCTCGCCGGCGAGCGGGCTCCGGCGGCCGCCTAGCGCGCGGAGTTGGATCGGGGCGCATCCCCGCGGCCGTGGTTGTACTCGCTACGCCGCCTGCCCAAAAGAACCGGTGCTCCCCGCCGCCTGCCTCTCTTACCCACGTGAAGCTACCACTCCCTTCCTCCTCCGCCAGCCTCAAGAGTGCCCACCCCGTTGCCCGATCGGCTGCACCAGCGCCCTGCCGGTGGCGCTCGTCGGCCCTCCCCGCCGGCCCCGCGCCGTACCCGTCGTCTCCTCAATCTGTTGTCAGGGGACATGCCAGCGCCCTCCCAGTGGCCCTCGCCGACCCTCCCCGCCGTCCCCGTGTCGTATCCGCCATCTCCCCAATCCGCAGCTAGAGGACACGCCAAGAAGCTTCAGTCATGAGGCCGTCGCGCCGGAGGTCTTCCATCTCAGATTTGTTTTCTTTACGGTATTTCCTCAGTGATGTGATGCTTCAACTTCTCTTCCGGTGCTTCTCAAATTGATGTAACCAAGAGTATGTCGTGGATCACCATTTTAGATTCTGAAATTTATTGTCATCTACCCGTCGTTCTGAACTTCATTTGTCATTTTTCAGCGATGCACATCTTTACTGTCAGGTTTATAGTCATCAAGCAGTCCTAAATTTTAAGGTTATATCAACATTTATATTCTTGATTACAGGGTGTTGTCAAGAATTTCATCATGGCCACTGCTTTCCCACCGAGGTATTTGCCGCATGCAGCCATGCACAAGTGTCGTCACTTGCATCTCCTCTGTGCGTTCCCGTCATTCCATGCCGCACGAGGCTGCAGTCACCACACCCTTGAGTAGGTAATTCATCAATTGATAGTTTTTGTCCCTGCCGTGACTTGCATCTTTCTACCTTGCTTCAAATTTAATTTGATTGAATGTCAAATAAAGATCAACTTTATCTCTGATTGATTCATGGAAGTGCAAGCTGAATTATATTCAGGATATTCTGATTATTACTTCCAAGTTATATTCTAACACAATGTCTTTGGTTTAACAACTTGCAAGTGTTTCTTGTACTGATGTTAACCTCATAAAAAAGACTCCCAGGTGGACATCTGCTATAAATAATCAGGTACTGCTTTCCATTATCAAATTCAAATGCTCAGTGAAACTATCCAATGGATGGACTGGTTGTTTAACACTGAATCATCAACACTTTATTCTCATCTTATCTCCTCTTCCATTCACTGAAACATCTGCAGTGCACGCTTGTTACTTCTTTGACTGCTTGAACATAAATATTGAGAAAACTCAATTTTCTATGGGCATGAATAATCTTTCGATTCATACATAAAATCAAAATGTGGTTCCAGTTCCAGGAGGTATGGCATGATTTCTCTGCTGGCGTGTGTGTGTGTTGCTTGTTTGTCTGTTGCCGGCTGGATTGCACAGCGGCGATGCCGGGAGCCGGGGGTCATTGGAAAAGTGAGATGCCGACGTCACTCAAAACGATCCTTGCATGGTATTGACAGAATCATCCACAAATTATTTGATGGCATTGACCCTTGCTTGGCACGTGCTTGGCATTGACTGAATCCTACATTGGCGAGCTTGTATCCCGACCAACCTCTTTGTCTTCATTTTTTAGAAGCTAACTCACTTGGTTTGTGCGCTCCAATTTGCATATAGAGAGGTTCAGATGTCTGGCCAGCTAGGCACTGCCTATTTCTCTAAACCTGAAAATTCAAAAATCACTTTAGTTTTCACTAACACAGCTAGGGCCAACACCTGCTATCAAAAGAGCCTCAACAGTGGACGGGGTGGCGGAGTAGTCACGTACCAACAATACAGTAACTGCTAGCTATACTTCTGGAGCAAATTCTTTGTCGTAGTCATCAGGCCGCAGATGGCGTTGCCGGGATACACGCCCACCAAGGTCTCCGGCCATATAGGCCCATGAGGGATCCAGGGTGTTGCTCTATGCAGCATCATGACCACAATGGCGACTTTGTTTTGAAAATACTATTTGAATGGCATCACAACATTGAGTACACATTTTTTTTTCAACAGTTGCTTTATTTTTATACCATGTGAATCTCCCTGGGTTAGAGCTTGAGACGTGCGTTACACACGATTAATTTTTCACGATTTATTGTTGTTGCTATTTCCCACGAGGTACTGGATAAAAAGTGTTCGGCGTGTGGTGCTCTTCAATGACTTGTTCTCTTTTGAAGAGCAAGCAATAGAGCATGAGAGTGTCGTGATCCTCCAAATTCCTGCTTGCTTCTATACCCGTATATCTGTTATTTTTGACTGATTTTATTCCCTTGAATGCTACATAAGAGGTGTCTTTGCAGAGCTTAAGAACAATTTATTTGGTTGGAGCTAACTAATACTGTATTGCAAAGGGCCAGACAGCCAACCAACTACAAATGGACTGCCCGAATTTATCCATGTGTTGGAATAGATGATATTTGATGATTTGAACCTTGCAACGGTAGGGTTTCCACATGTATCTACCTCAATTTATTTGATGATACTTGTTGAAAGATATTTCTAATACTTTAGTGCATGTGATATATTATTTTAGATAGTAGTACTACTTTAATGTGGTGTGTTACATTTTAGCTGGCAAATGGGTTAAATTCATCTACGCATCAGGTCATCAGCACTCAGTATCTCTGTGTTCTTGACATACAAAAACTATTCGTGTGTGAACTCTTGAAGTAAAATACCATATTGTCTGCTTGATTGTTATTGTAGTTAACAAAATGTTTAAAAATTTAGCAAAAACATACAACATCCAGTAATATAGTACTTATTAGCATCTATCGTGATTATCAACATTTATATTTGTAAGACATGTGTTGCACATGCATGTTTATACTGTTTTAAGTTTTCAACTGCAGGGGTGTGAGACTTTAGCATGCTCTGTACATAAGCAGGGAGTTCAGGGGCAGAACTGAAGGTAGACTCGGGTGCAGTTACCCACTCCTACTTGCTTTCACTAGAACAACATATTACACTGTGAAAGCAAGATCATGCACTGGCATCGGTTTTATTACTCCACAGATGTGGGTCATCGGCCATGACAAAATATGGGATAACAAATATTATGGATACAAGATGGCAACATAAACTTCGCAATTTTATGATTTGTGATCTCGTAGATTTTTGCCATGCGGAGGACAAATGATTCTGGCTATATGCACTGGAGTTTAATCCATGTATGTGAACTAATTAGATATCGATCTATGTAAATTTGGAGAATCATATGTGTTTGAGATGATTTGAGAGTGCCCTTACCGGCCGTGTAGGTCCATGGTAATTCGATTGTTCTGATTTGTGTTCCATTTTTACTTAACGGAGATGTATTTTCACTATTAAGTGTAATAATTAATAACTATTGGATGTGTTCCGCAACGCGATACGCGATGAGTGGGATTTTCCTTGGCATGAGCGGAGATGCCTTCGAATTACTAAGTTTTATTTGGTTGTCTGTTTCATGTGTTAGTTCTGTATTGTACCAATGTTCATTCAAATGAAAATGCAAGGTACTACAATGATGAATGTATGATATTTCCATAAAATTAATAAAATATAGGACATTGAAATGTAGGGGTTGAGGTTTAGAGGTCTGCTGGAGTTAAACAAATTGTAAGTGAGGATCTTTATAGGTGAGTCCCTATGCGTTGATTGATGGGAAATGTTTTAGGGGACCTATGAGAGTTTCTCTGACTCCGGTTCATGACTCCTTGGAAATCCTCCCAACCATTCCTGTTTACACTAAAAAACATATTTTGTTACCCTTTTAATTATTATTTTTAAAAATTTCTTTAGTGAATTCAACTTCATCATATAACCGAGTTTTGCTTTGAGCACGCATGACGGCCACACGACAAGAGCTGGGAAGGAGGCAGAGTTCATAAAGTACATGTTCGACCGTGACAACCCCAAGCATGTGTCCGCGTACTTGATGATGAGGTGACCAGGTGAATACGACTCATGAGAGTGCGAGCTTTGAAAGAGGATAAGTAGAACACATATTAGTCGCGAGGAAACGCAAGAATTTTGTTTCTCCTGTTGCAACGCACGAACACATTTACTTGATTAAACATAAATAAAATTAATTAAACTTTTTTTATATTTGAGAGTCGTGCATTGCATGTGCATGCTTACTAGTAAGATGAAAAAATGTGATCAGATGACTTATAAATCAGGTGAGTCCTCTGACTGTAAGTCAAGTGACTTGTTGAAACCAAACTCGCCCTAGGAGATCCCCATGCGACGTGAGGGCTCTCGTTCCTGCGCGCTGGGCCTGGGCCTGGCCCATTTACGCGACCTCCGTTAGCTTTCCCCTTCTCCTCGCTTCCCATTCCATCCATCCTATCCAGGAAGAAAGCTTCTCTCTTTTCCCCTCGCCTCGCCGGGAGGAAATCCCCAAAACCCTAGCCGTCGCTGTCGCCGTCGCCGATGCCGTCGCCGATGCCGCGCAGACGTAGCCGACGCCCTCCCCCTCCACCACCAGAATCAGATGCATCACCCCTTCCCGTGCCCTCCCCTCCCCCACCAGCTACAGCGTCGCCATCAGCTGCATCGTCCAGGTCCTCGGCCACCTCCCCTCCACCACCGGCCGCTGCAGCCTCGACAGGTCGCTCCCCTCCACCACCAGCCGCAGCCTCCACAAGCCGATCCCCTCCCCTCCCCTGGACTCCACCGCCGGCGGCAGCCTCCACAAGCCGATCCCCTCCCCGACCCTGGACTCCACCGCCGGCGACAGCCTCCACAAGCCGATCCCCTCCTCTCCCCTCCTCTCCACCACCAGTTGCAGCCTCCACAAGCCAACCCTCTCCCCTCCTCTGCTCTCCACCACCAGCCGCAGCCTCCACAAGCCAACCCCCTCCCCGCCACGACCTAACCCCCTCCCGGTCTCTCCACCATCAGCTGCAGCCTCCACGGTATGACCTCATCGAAATCCCTCACTCTGCTCTCTATTTCTAATGGCTTGGAACATCTACTGTAGTAACCATAGCTATAGCTGCATGTTTTACACTGGTCGTCAGAGTCCATTAGCAGGATTATGGAACGCGAAAATACGGATATATAATACAATCTCTGTTGTACCTGTACCAAGCTAGTCCCTTTGCATTTTCCACTAGACAATTATCTGGATATTCTTTGATTTATTCTCACGGAGCATGCTTAATAATAGAGCCACTTACCTGCCTACTTTAATGGAATAGGGAACTCTTCACCGACATAGACGGGGTATCTCGACGCCTCGTGGATGTGAATGTGACCGTGGAAGGCTGCTCCTACAGTCGGCCACAGCTTCCACCGTATGACTTTGTCGCCATCCCCTCACTCTCCTCTCTATTTTTAATGGCTTCGAACATCTAGTGGTGATAGCTGCATGTTATACATTTGTCGTTCGTATGTATAAATGCAGAATGTAATCTCTCTTACACATGTACCAATTCAATGAGGGCTAGTCCATTTGCATTGTCCATGAGACAACTATCTATGTATTCTTTGATTTATTCTCTCTTAGAGCATGCTTAATACTAGAGCCAACTGCTGGCTATATCACATTGCTTTGTCACTTAGAGTTGGTCTAATACCCCACCCAACTTTAGTTAGCAATGTATATATATATATATATATATATATATATATATATAAACTTATTAAGCACTACATTAATAGATGGCTCACCTCTAACGAAAACTTTTTCAAGCTTGCATCATGTTATTCTACTTACCCTCGTTCGCAAGGTTGTGCAGCTCCTATTCTTGTTCCACCGACTTTCTGTCCAAGAGTCGCTAGATCATTAGAAAAAGAGCTATTTATCGAAGCTATTAGTGGTCAGATTGAATTATTCTGTTCGAGAGCACGAGGCTTTGTAAAAAGTCCTCTTTTGACCACTATCACGACCAAATGTCTTTGATTCTAAAAATCTGCATTTGTTTTTGGAGTGCTTCTTTTTTAGTTAGTAATAACTACTTAGTTTTAAGAAAGGTTAGTTTTTCTTCTGAGGTAAGAGGTCAGGTTAACTAGTTTTTTTAGAAACACCTGTAGTTTTATTCATGCTCCCAACCATTACAGATAAAATGATTTTGATCCATTATCAAAGAAATTGCAGAGTAACTCCTACAACTATGAATTACAGTGAGATCTCTTGGAGACATCTTGTCCTTGGTATCAATTTTTTCCAAAATAAATAAATATATTCCACAAACTTATTATCGTTTGCTTTTTCAGCTGTGAGGACACTGAGCAGGCAGTGCGTATTGAGGCCCCACCATCGCCAAACCACTTTCCACCTGTTTCGGCATTGATGCCAAGAGGATTACTAATTAAGTATTTTCTGAGGGTTGATGCTGGTGGACTCTTCCACACATATCCTCATCGAGGTGGTCCGTTTAAGAGCTTACAAGAAGCTCAGGATGCTATATACTCCTATCACATTAATCTGTGTAAATTCAAGTAAATCCTCTCTCAACTTTGTTTCTATTTATAAGTGTTGGAAAATGCTCATATTTATATGCTATGTCCTATGCTAGCACCTTATATGCAAGTATATTTCTCTTTAGCTCACTCCTAACTTATAGTTAGGCCACTATTAGCTTGGAACACCCGAGGGTGATAGGTCGAAGTTTTAATGAAGTGGACAGAATAGTCTTGTGACAAAAGATCAATTTCTTAAAGTCGGTGTATCTAAAGATCAATCATCCAAGCTTGTACTTTTTCTCAGCTATGTGACTGTGTCTTCAGATTCCTGCCCCAGTGTTGTCTTGCAGGTCGGGACTTAATGGCCTCTTGTTGGTGATCACTGTGGACCATTGCTGCTGTGATATAAGAGCAAACCGTTGAGATCTCCTTCGGTTTACAGGAATTTTGTACGAATTCTAAAAGAGAGGAATTTTGTAGGAAAATTACTTTGAGGCCCTTTGGTTTGTTGGAATGAATTTCCTATTCCTATGTAGGCTAGGAATCAATCCTTCACGTTTCAAAGGAAAAAAAAACATTAGCCTAGACCAAATGGAAAAGTTCCTATCCTATGAATCAAATGTGCAGCCTTTAATGAAGCCTTATTTTTGGGCTCTTTTGATCAGCGTAGCCAGAACATCAGCAGCAATGTTAAAAAGTAAAAGAGAGAAGGTGTCTCCTTGCCTGAGTCCCTTCCTAGTAACAAAGTAATTACCTATCATGTCATTCTGAGTATTAGCAACATGCCATTGCAGACAACAGCATTAGTCCACCACGCAAACTTCCTAGGGAAACCTTTCATTTCTAGAACTGAAAACATAAATTCCAAATTGATTTTGCCGTATGCCTTCTCAAAATCTACTTTAAGAAAAACAACAGGTATTTTGCTCTTATGTAAAGAATGTTAAGTCTCAATGTAGCATTACTACACTATCTAAAGTATACGGCCTTTAATAAAAGCATTATGAATCTTGGCCGTTACATTCTCTGTAATCAGCATAGCCCTACTTGGCAATCAGGGCCTTGGTAAAAAAAATTAAATGCCACAGTAAGCATGCAAGTAGGTCTATACATTTGGATCTTGTCAGCCCCCTACCCCTTGCTAATCAGGGTGACAATTCCATAGTAGAGTTCTTTAAAATCACAAGCATTGTGCTTGCACTTCAAAATCCCTGACCCTCGCATATCGCGTTGTTTATCTACACTAGGTACTTGGGTGGGCTTTCCAAAGAGGACAGGTATGTTTGGCATACACTATATTGGCGTAATGGCACAAGGAAGAACTCGAAAGAAGCTTTGGATGTAATGATGAACTATAACCCCACTCGGGAAGTAGTTAAAGCTTTACTGGACAAGCACAATGAGGACCATCTTTTGGAGGTTTGCTATCTCCCTTGCTCTCTCTTGCCGTTTTCTTGATTGCCGCTCTCCCTCACTGTCTTTCTTATGTTTTAGGATCTTGCATATGAAATCAAGAAAGTTGTGAGTTACAAAGCTCACTTCCCAAGAAAAGGTTCTCAGCATGAATGCAGGTCCTTCTCACATTTAAATGTGCTTGTAGAAAGAGGACCTAATGCCATCGAAGATCTTCTCTTCATTGAAATGACCTGCACAACAGATGGTGAATTTGAGGAATACACGCTTAGTTGCATTTGTGTGGTTTCATCCGAAGATGATGGTATGTTTGCATTTTCGTTATTTAGCTATTCAATTCTTCCATTCAGCATTATCAGTATGCAAGTCAGTAAAATTTTGCATTCTATTCATACTTTGTATCACCTAGTGCCTTTTAACTAAGTGGTACTGGTAGCTGTTTTCACACTTTTTTAATTCACTAGAAGAGTAGGTGTGTTTGCTCCATGGGTACAGCCGTACAGGTAACAATAAAGAAAAATCAGCATTTGCTCACAGCACATGTTTTTGACTCATTTGAGCATGTCTAAAAACATAAGAGTAAGTGTGTTCGCTAGCTGTTTTAGATATTCGAGAATATTAACTACTCCCTCCGTCCCATAATATAAGAGCGTTTTTGACACTACACTAGTTTCAAAAACGCTCTTATATTATGGGACGGAGGGAGTATGTTGTAGCATAGTTAATCGATGAAACCGTATAAGTGTTCCTAGGACAGATCAGCTATATTTTTTTCGCTGACTTGAATTGAAAGAATAGTTCTGCCTGAAATGTTATGCTGAACCTAGTAACCATGTGGTGCAGATTTACATTGCCAATAAAATCATGCTCGGTTCTACCGGTAGCCAATATAAGGATACTCCACAAGACCATGCTGTGAGAGATTCTGAATGACTTGTACTATGATAGTCATCAAGCTCTAGTATTTCTTTTGTACATTAGAATGCTAATTGTAGGTGAGTGCTCTGAGTGTGATGATGTACATTACATATTGGTTAACAAAACTATACCATAATTGTAGGTGAGTGCTGTGAATGCGGTGATGATGTGAAGCATCCCACTGGTGCGGAGTACAAAAAGTGTGAAGCCAAGCCCCATGTTCGGTGCAGGAAGCCTATATCAGAAGAAGAATTTAATGAGGTATTATTTTGTTGGCAATTTTTTAGAATGATATGGATGTGCAGATGAGTCAATGTTAGTTTCATGTCTTTTTTTTTTGCAGTTTATTGTTGTGCGCGATGAAGATTGGCTGGAGACGGAAGAGGCTGCGGTGAGGTGGCAATTCAGGATGCGCAACGCAGCAGATGGCCATGGAGCGAGGGGCAAATACATCGTACCGGCAAAACGTGTGCAGGCATAGATGTAGAGTCGATGGGGCCTAGTGCTTGCTTTGCTGTATGCCATTCTTGTGCTGCGTTCGTTTTTGGTACCTGTGATGCTGAGTCAGTACTATGTGTCTTGAGTGTTTGGCTTGCTGATGTAGAAGCCTCGTCTGGGTGGAGGATAAGCTGGTGTGAAGATCCTGTGCAGAACCCGTGTTTATGGTGTAGGTGAACCCAAGTTTTGCGGGAGTAAGCTGGCAAAACGAAAGTGACCATGTGCTTTGTTGGTGATTTTGTTTGGTAAAGCAATGTGCTCTTGCAGTGGATGGTACCTACTTACAGGTAGCTTTTCATGCCTGAGAGTCTCAAGACCTGTTTTGTTGTCACAGTGAAGTAATCACGGAAATGATTGAGAAATGAGAGTACATCCGTGACGAGAGAACTTTTGTCAAATTGTGTACTCAAACCTAACTATAGTTTATTTACAACACTGTACTTTGTATCTTAGCAATCTAACTTTAAGTACATAACAACTCAAACCCAACTATAATTTATTCACAACACTGTACTTTGTATCTATCTTAGCAATTGACCTGAAGTACAAACCCAAGTAAATTCCTGCCCACCCCGCAAAAAAATAGAAGTAAATTCCTGCCAGTGTGAACAGTTTGTATTTTTAGCATTGGTTTCTGAGTTGTCAATAAAAACTGAAGCTTAATTTTTCTCTGCGTGGTCATTCCTGTATTGTGCAATCATACATGTCCTAGGCACATGTCAAGGTTATTTCCAATAGGCTGGGCCTCGCCATATGACAGTGGCCCACCTTGTCAGGGAGAAGGGTCGCTGACAGGACGCCTCTGTATGACACCAAAGGTGTTGATGCTGCCGCGTCTCATGACTCGGCCGCATCCCATGACACCAACAACACTCGCGGATCTGATGCCGATGTCATCTCCAGTCATATCAGTCTCCTCCGCCACTACCGGTGGTGCCTTCTGAGCTGCAAGCTCTGCCACATGTTTTGACTTCATAGGTGGGACAACGCATGGTCCGTTGCTTCATCCTTCTGCAACATTTGTCCACTCCATGGCCTCGATGCCTCTTCCTTCTAGTGCCAGTGCAACCCTACGTGATACGGCATGGTCTGCGGCAATGAAGGAAGAGTTCGACGCGCTGCAAGCAAATGGCACGTGGACCCTCGTGCCATGTCCCCGTGGTGCAAACATCGTCACGGACAAGTTGGTTTCCTGGCATAAGCCCAAGCTGGATGATTTCTTGTAGCGGGAGGCACATTTTTTTCCAAAATGGAAGATTACCCTGGTCTCTGCGTTAAGCGATACACACAACCATTTATCAACATCATCAACGTACGCCATCACTAGTGGAAAGCATGTTTGGCACTTATATAATGGAACCATATTATCTTTTATGGAAATTATTATCTTCCTTACAAGCGGCACAACTTCCCAACATTGGATCGTCCCTGCAGCAATCTATTGTGTCATGGTTACATCATGGATAATACTGAAGAAATTGTGGCAACCACGCTGTAACTAGCTGGGCAATATATAATAGTCTCCTTTCGGAATATCAAGACCTCTGAGACGAACTACTTTGTTCCTCTTTTTTCTTTAAATTGTTGTTAGATCGATGACCCTTGTGTGAATCTTGCTTATGAGAGGTATATTTTGTTGTGGATCATTTACTTCGGTTGTGTTCTACATAAATGTCTTCCACTCCATTTCTCTTCTCCTACGAAAAATCATACTCCCTTAGTTCTCTAATATAAGATGTTTTAGATATTCAATCTGGACTACATACAGACTGAAATGCATGAAAAATGCACTAAAATGTGTTTTTATAACTTTACTTTGTATCTTAGCAATCTAACTTGAAGTACAGAACAACTCAAACCCAACTATAATTTATTCACAACACTGTACTTTGTATCTATCTTAGCAATTGACCTGAAGTACAAACCCAAGTAAATTCCTGCCCACCCCGCAAAAAAATAAAAGTAAATTCCTGCCCGTGTGAACAGTTTGTGTTTTTAGCATTGGCTTCTGAGTTGTGAATAAAAATTGAAGCTTAAATTTTCTCTGCGTGGTCATTCCTGTATTGTGCAATCATACATGTCCTAGGCACATGTCAAGGTTATTTCCAGCAGGCTGGGCCTCGCCATATGATAGTGGTTGATGTAGGGTGGAACCCTATACGGCCGATCAGGAGCGGATCCCAACTAAGAACACGAAGAACACGACGAAGAACGGAGAGAAATCCAAGGGGAAACACTCAAGAACAAGTCCAATCACACATCCACTAGACAATCAAACACACAAGATCCACAAGGTACATGAACAACAAAGGGAAAGATACAAGGTAAGGTTCATGTCCATGAAGAGGTCTTGAATCCATGAGGGGATCTTCCCGTGAGGGGTCTTGAATCCAAGGTGGATCTTCTCCGAATAGGGGCCGCGGTCTCTCTCGTGGAGTAGATCCGTAATGGATGAGCAAAGCTCTATCTCTAAATGAGCTACTACTTTGCTAACCTTAACTAGGAGGAGGGGAAGGAGTATATATAGTCTAAGTCATGAAGGGGTAAGTGGGAAAGGGATACATGGGCCTCTGGCCCGACTCTGCGCGCAGGCAGGCGCCGTATGTCCGGCCTGGGGGCCGGAGGTCCGGGCTCTTGTGAGACGCCGGATGTCCGGGGCGGTTGGCCGGATGTCCGGCCCGAGCGGGGTGGCCTTCTGTTGGCTCCTGTTGTTGATACTGGATTTCCGGGGGAAGGCTGGATGTCCAGGCTGTGGCGTCGCGCTGGATGTCCGGCCGCTGATGCTTCGGCCGTCTGTCGGTGCAGCTGTTGGGCGGCTGCACAGGCGCCGGATGTCCGGCCTCTAGCCCAGATGTCCGACCGCTGTAGCTTCAGCAGCTTCGTCTTCTTCCGTCGTCCCTTCTAGGCTTCCCTCGCGGATGGTGTAGTTGTTCCTTGGCGCTTGCACTCCTGCTCGTCACCCGTGAAGCTCCGACAATACCTATGCATGCACACGGGAGAAATGTCAAGTAGTATACCATCCTCGAAGGGGTCAAGTGAGCACGTGTAAAGGAGATGATTCACCTTTGTGTATGTGAAGTAGATGTCACATGTGTTACTCACCGAACGGACTCTTGACATGGTGATGTCCATAGGATGCTCCGCATCATCTCCCCTCCCTTGGGAAAGATTCAACCTCGGATCAAAAACCAAATCACCATGGGAAAGAGATGGCTTCGCCATGTAGAAGTGGACGTTCACCGGGTACTTGTCATCTTTAAGCTCAAAATGTGCACTCTCCAATGTCGCACCATCTTGTGATTCCTTCAAAAGGAGTAAGGACAACAAATACTTGGAAAAATTAATGTGGTTAGCGTTAGTGCAAAACCAAGCATTCAAGAGGTGAGTCATCAAACAAGTGTCATCATCATGCAATGCATATGGTGTGACAAAGGATTGTGACATGACATGTAAGCATATCAATTGAGCACAAGCAAAGAAATCATGGGGACAAGCATGTGAATGTGAGGTAGTGGTGCAAATATGTGTGACAAGAGAAGAAGCATCTACCTCAAGTTCATAGCAAGAATTCACAAATTGCTCAATGAAAGGTCTATGGTAGGCATAGGAAACATTCACAACACCAAATAAGATGAGATATCTAAACACATGGGTCAAGTGCAAGACAATCCAAGAATAACATGCATAGGGTGTAGTGAATATCGTGTGGCACTCAACACAATAGAGAGAGCAATTGTTCATCATGTGTGAGACAATCAAGGCAAGGATATAGCAATCAATGGGACATGGCATATGTGAAGTGATGACATTGTTGCAACCAAACATATGAGAGGAGCAAGTAATCCAAGAATTGGATGCAACACACAAGGCATATATATATCATGATGCATGGAACGGTGAAAATGACAAGTCGAAGCAAGATCTCTAACATGTGTGCAATCAAGTGGTCCAAGATGAACAATAAATCTCATGGTGCAAGCAACACAAGTAGTATGATCCGACATATCCATGATCAAGAAAGATGTCACCTTGTAGGCGTGTCCTTGTGCGTCTTTCACAATGTCGAAGTACAAACAAGTGCGATGTAGAATCGTCGTGGTAGAAGGTGGTTCACTCTCAAGAGCTCGGATTATCAACTCACGTGACGTGGAAGTTGACACGAAGTCCAAGTATCCTACACATGCACACAACAAAAAAGAACGTATGCGCATGGTAGATAAACACATCATCTATTATGATGGTTCTCTTCTCTTGCACATAACCATTAGAAGCAGAAGTGCATGAATAATATGATGCAACAATGGCAATATTCATGCACTAGGTATATGGTGCAAAGAGGTAAGACAAGCATGCTTCACAAGAAATATGTCAAAATCTCCAAATATATGCGAGAATGCTATGGGGGCAAACTCATTATCAAGACTAAAGGCATAGTTGCACTCAATACATGGCAAATCATCTAGCATGAGAGAGGCAACACATGGAGATATATGAAAAGAAGCAATAACAATCATGTGCAAAGCATGTAGGTGGTTGTCATCAACCGCATGAAAGGAGTAAGTATGAATCATCAGTGATGCAACAAGCCAAGCAATCATAGTAATCAAGTCGTGCAAGCTAGTAGTGCGAAGATGCAACATACTAGAGGAAATCATGGCAATCATGTCATGTGTGCAAATAATAGGCATAGACAATGCACATGACATATCGCAAGCACGAACACAAAGCAAGATCATAGTATCATCATAGGCATGGGGCACAAAGCAAATATGGCAATAACAAGTGATATCTCCACCAAGTTTGCAAATACACATACAAGTAGTAGAATCAATCATCATTGTAATGCAAAGCATGGGTCACAAATGCATGGCAAAGGCATAGGAATGAGCATATCAAGCAAAGTGAACATGGCAAGATGGGCATAGAATATGTAATGGACAATAACCCATAGCCAAGTGAGGGTCATGTAGAAGAAATGCGCAAAGTCTTTGCGCGAAGGAAGCGACGGGAAAGACAATCCATGGGATCCCAAGTCATCATTGCTCTCTAGAGATCGTTTTGTCAACTCGTGGGATTGCGAGGTTGACAAGTATCCATGGGTACCTACACAAAAGAAACACAAACGAAAGAAATTGTGTGTGTGTGTGTGGTAAATGTACACATCATCCATCATGATGTGTATGTGCACATGAGAGTTAGCACAAGATAAGCATCGCTCAAAGAAATTTGAAGCATGGTATAAGAACATGTCATCCATCATGAAAGAATAGTTATTGTGTATAACACGATGGGGACACAAATTAAGAATGCAAGTATATGGCACATCAATAGCATGTTTATTCATGGGAAGCATATTGTGCACATAAGTATGAGGATCATGCAATGGATGGGATGAATCAAAATCTCCTAAAATGTATGAGGAAACTATGGGGGTCTCCTCATGAGTAATATTGGAAGCATCATATGGAGAAAATGGACAACATCCAAAACAATGCATATCCGAAGCTAGGTGGTCATGGCATCACATATGAGATAAATGATGCAAACAGAGCATATCAATATCATCACAAGAAAAATAAATGCCAATAACCATGGGCTTGTCATCTATGCCATATGTGCAAATTGGGTTTATTTTAATAGCATATGCATAGTCACTATGAAGAGATTGCAAATATGACATATGATTGATCTCATGCATAGCATATGACAAGTCAAGCGGATTGTCAAACATGATGTGACCTAAAGAATGATCACAAGAAATCCTATGTAACATGGCATCACAACTAGTAGACTCCACATGGCAATCATCATACTCATCATAAATGGGTAAATCATCGCATGGGGAAGTTGCACTAGCATGAAGCATGGTAATAGGTTGATCAATATCATGCAAGCAATCAATGTCAAGAATATCCACTAGTTGGACTAGAGCATCACCGTCACCTAAGTTACCGTTTTCATTCCACTCAAGTGGTGTAGGTGAGGTGGGAAAGACCAAATGGTGGTCATCTTCATCTTGATCGAACCATGTGGGGGGTGCATCATATTCCACCATGGTCATTGTCATGGTTTTGTCATGGCAGATGTCCTAGAGGAAGGACTTAGTCATGGAGCCATCGCGACGGGTTAGCTTGAAGGGGTTAAAGCGGACACAAGGACGCAAGAGAGTTTATACTAGTTCGGCCCCTTCAATGAAGGTAAAAGCCTACGTCTAGTTGTGATGGAATTGATGGGTGTTTCGATGACTAGGGAGCAATAAGCTTCGCCTATGTCTCGAGTTGTTGTTCCTTGTCCTTGAACCGCCGCCGGGCCGTCCCCTTATATACATGGGTGATGCCGGTTGGTTTACAAAGTCCCAACACCGGCTCATAGATGTGTCCGGTTTGGTCTCTACTTATTCCTAACTTACAATACAAGTTACCTATTGACGCCGGTTTATGGCTACGGGCTCTCAACCGATTATGGGTCTTGAGCCCTCATCTACCTTCATGGGCTTTAACATGCTTTAACTACTGATGAAGCTAATCCAGCCCAGATAGGCCGGTTTACGCCCAGTAGTAATATCCCCAACATTAGGCCCCAGATTGATTTGAACAGGTTCATGTCAATCCTTAGCAAAAACTTCATTTTCAACATCTTCTTGTAGTTTGGTGAACCATCGTGATGTCATCTTCTCTGATTGCTGTACATCGGCATGACGTCATCTATCATAAAGAAACTATCCGTGATACCTTCTTGTTTAATAGATCCGCGATAATCGAGGCGACCGCTCTGTTTCCAAACTTGCGGCTCCTTGATTTTCGCGCCTGACCCATGTCCCTTGCTTTATAAATAGGACCGAAGGGTCATCCCTTTTCCCCTTCATGCCCTTCTGCTTCCTCTCCCTCGCGTCGCCCAGTCTTCGGAGCTCCGCCGCCGCCGTCGACCTCTGCACCAACCTTGGCCGCTGCATCACCCTGAACGCACCAGAGCACCGCGGCGACCTTCCGCTTCTTCCTCAGCCCCAGTAAGTCTTCTATCCTTTCCATCATAGATCTGTTCTAGGGTTTCCCTGTTCTTCCCGTGTTCATCGCTTGCTTCTTGTTCATATGATAGATCCTTAGACGAGTCTGTGTATCTTCGCTCTGTGTAGCGATAGTTTTTATCCTCCGTTTTCACTGTCCGGCATACTAAGAGCATAGATCTTATCCATACCTTTGCTTATTGATTCGGTACTGCTCCTTTTGGGCCTTGAATATTTATCTCCTTTATAAACATGTTCCAGATCCAAAGCTGTAGCATAATGTTGTGAAATCTGTTTTTGCGTACTTACTCATCTGCAGTCTTGATTGTTCAATGCTTAGATCCGGCGGTTTAACTTTGTAGAAGAATTTTACAAACCGATATATACCATTAGTCCCCTTGTTGAACCGCCAGATATTGGTTGCTTCATGAAACTCCGGTTCAGATAGTTCTGCCTCCGGTTTAACAGTGCCCATACCAACATACCTTGATCAAATGTATTTTTGAACCGGTATCTTCTACCTTGTAGATTCCGTCATGGCCAAGCAAGTATATGAGTGCAATTGGGTCCCTTCCCGCGTCACAGAGGATCAACTAGAGGATTTAGTCCTTATTGGCGCCTTGGGCAGCAAAGACACCCTCCATTGGAGGGCTCCTGGCAAAGAATGCCCCCCCACACCTCGAGAAGGAGAGGTTGTTGTTTTCATAGACCACTTAGCCCGGGGCTTTAAACCGCCCGGTTCTAAATTTTACCGGGATGTTCTGGCTGATTTTCAACTCCATCCGCAAGACACTGGCCCCAACTCTGTTACAAATATGTGCCACTTCCAAGTGCTCTGTGAGGTGTTCTTTCAAGAGGAGCCCACAGTAGAATTATTCAGAGATCTTTTCCATCTAAACCGCCGTACTGAGTTTACTGATGGCTCTAATACGGAATTGGGTGGCATGGCGATTCAAAAAAGGAAAGAGGTCACATACCCTCACGCCAAGCTGCACAGTCACCCCAAGGAGTGGAATCAGACATGGTTCTACTGCAAAGACACCTCCCCTGCTGGTGAGAATCCCTTGCCTGGGTTTCGTCCGGAGCGGCTCAGCAATACCCATCCTTTTCCTCAAAGATTGACTGCTCAGGAGAGAAGCAAATATGCTCCCCAGCTGTCAAAGCTTAGAGCCTTTATGGCCAACGGTTTAACAGGGGTTGACCTTGCTCGCTGTTGGATATCATGGAGCATACTGCCCCTTAGTCAGCGCTCCGGTTTGATGTGCGAATATACTGATAGTGTGGATGACCCACTGCGACATTCAAGACTTCAGCTCTCCGGTGAAGAAATCACAGAGGCTGTGCGTAAGATACTGAATGAACCGGAACACATCTGCGCTAGAACCGGCCTGCTTCCCTTCTGTGCCACCAACAAACCGCCAGCTGTAAGACTTTGATTTTTCTCTTTGCTGAACCTGTTATTGATATGTCTGGTCATTGTTTTTAATATCAGTGTCTGCATAATCAGGGCGATGATCCGTTTTGGAGCAAAAAGCTGCCACAGGAGAAACCAGAGAAAACAGATAAACCGGAAAGAGCAACCCGGCAAAAAACTAAAGCTGTGAAGAAGACTGCCCACCGGAAAAGAACCACTGCATCTTCTAATCCGGCCCCTGATGACGAGGTGGATAATCCGGACCTTGAGGTAGAGCTTGACTCACTTGGTTTATTTTTCATGCATCTTATTGATGATGATATTTGTCAGGATGATGCCGAAGCCAGCCATGCGGATGTTGCAGAGGTAATTATTCTCTCTTCCGATTCAGAAACTTTGCCTTCACAAAAAATCCGTCAGGCAAACCGGAAAGTTAAATTTTCTCATCCTCTTGCTTATTTGGATCCTAAACTTCTTATGAAGACTCAACAACACGAAGCTCGCCGCACCACCCGGCACAGCGGCCAGGTAGTTACCTCCGCCGGTTTACCGAACAGTCCGGTTCGGAAACGTCATTCCGAGGTCTCTAATTCGCTTGTCAGTGCTTGTCCTAAAGCGGGCTGTTTTCGTCAACCTCTTAATCCGTCTGACTCCGATTATCAGGTTGTTTCCCACTCATCTTCTGGCGAGTCATCGGCTACTCAGCTCCCACCGCTCAAAACGGTGCTTGGGTAAGCTATATTTATCGTGATGTTTGCAGTATATTGCCTTAGAACATATGCTGTATTTAATTTTGTTATTCTTTTCAGGGCCAAACCTAGGCCGAGCAAGAAGGCCCGCCTGGATAAAGCGGCCGAAGAAGTTGTCATTCTTGAACCAGGCACGACACCCGATCTTGAAGCGGCTGTCCCTGAAGATATTCCCAACGATCCACCGCAGCCAGATGATGATCTTACCGCTGAAGAGAGACCTACTGATACCTCAGGTCCTATCCATCAGCCCACAGGTTCCCTCCGGATTGAAAGCTCCACCGGTCCAGCAAAATCTACTGATCAGCCAACAGCTCCAGTGCAAACCGGCGGTACCAAGGATGATGAAGTTGTCATTACTGGCACTGGTCATACTGAGCCAAGCAATCCTGTGGCTTTATCCAAACATTCTGCCAAGGAAGAATTTGCTGCTTTTGGCAAAGGCAAGTGGAACGCTGATCTGACGGCTTACGCTGCTCTGAACGCCCAAGATATCCATTCCGGCTATCTAAACCGGCTGTATACCAGCCGTGACTACGAAGCCGGTCTGGTTAATATGATGAAAGATAAATATGAGGTAACTTCCATATGCTCCTTCCTGCTTGTATGCTTTCATTCTTGCTGACTCTCCTAGCCCCTAAGGGCCGATTTGAAATATTGTTTCAAACCGGGACTTAATAATATGAATCTTGATGCTTTGAAATTTGCTGATGTAGTCCCCAAGGGCCGGTTCAACTTAGCGTAGTTAAACCGGTACTTTAAGCAATTGAAACTGCCGCATCAGAATACATATGATCAAATAGCCATTAGCCCCCAAGTGCCAAGTTGAATACTTGTATTGAGCTTGGGACTTTGTAAACAATTGAAAAGATGAAGATCGAATATGCATTAGCCCCCAAGTGCCAAGTTGAATACTTGTATTGAGCTTGGGACTTTGTAAACAATTGAAAGATGAAGATCGAATATGCATTAGCCCCCAAGTGCTAAGCACATAACTTGTTATGTGGTTGGCACTTGAATCCTTCTACCGACTTGTTGAAACATATATCTGTATGCCTGCAGGCGGAGCTGAAGGCGAAAGAAAACCAAGTCATCGATCTTCAAGAAAACTTGAAAACCCAACAGGCTGAAACCTCCAAAGCAAAAGAGGAATTGGCCAGTGCCTTAAGCGCCATGGAACAACTTAAGGAGAACTTCAAGAAGAAACGGGCGGATTGGGCCACTGAAAAGTCCGCTTTGACCAAACGAGCAGAGGATGCCGAGGCTGCATTAAAACCAGTGACAGATGAACTGACGAGCATAAAGCGGCACGTTCATGCCATGACCACTGCTATCTTTGGTAAGCCAGCTTGCCTTCTGAATTGGTTCTGCCTTCTTACAGAGCCACCGGTTTATTAACCCTTTATGGTATTTCAGGGACACGCATTGGTCACTTGGGGTCAGATGTGCGGAAGAAATTGAAGGCCGCCTATACCTTAGTTGAACAATTGTATACTGGTGCCCAGCGGATCATCTGTACCGCGTCTCATAACAAACCGGCGCCCAGTTTGATTCAAGATACTCTGATGAAACTGTCAGTGCTTCCTGCCCGGGTTGAAGAGCTGAAGAAATCTGCTGCTCGAACCGGTGCAATCAATGCTTTAATCCGGGCAAAAGCCTGGGTGCCGGATTTTGATCCTATTGAAGCGGCTCAGGGTTATCCCAGCTTGAAGGAAGACGGGTCAGAATTTGGTGAAGCGGATTTGCGAGCCATAAACCGGGAGGTACGTCCGCTAGCTTGTCAACTGGCTGAGGAAGCAGATTTGTCTCATTATCAAGCCCGATATGACAGCCAGAACAAGCGAATAGCTGCACCAATCCATGAATCGGAAAACCTGATCCCTCCAATCCGTAAGCATACTTACGCTCCCGATATTGACCCGTCTTCGCTAATCCATGACGAAGCTGTTTTTCAAGCACTAATGGGAATCGACTGGACAACTGTGGATTTCCAGCCACTGGGTAGAGAAACGGAAGCTGAAGCGGCGCAGGATGACCCACAACCATCAGGCCAGGCTGGTGGCCAATCTTAAACCGGAAGCCGGTTTTAAAACTGTCTCTCCTTTGTGAAAAACAATTATGTTATTATGGGCACCATGTTGCCTTGTAATAGGCTAGCTGATACCTTTGATGTTGATATGCCTTCGTGCATAACTTGTTCTTCCTGTGGTAATGAACTTTCCAAAATACTTTCTGAAATAAGAAATTCGTTAAGTGCCACCGCGGTTGTACTGTCAGGCAAAATATGATGTCTGTATGTATAAAGTCAAAACATCCAAAACAAAATTTTAAGTATATATGATAAAATTTTTTGCGATACATAATACCTGCCACCGTTGAGTGTGAAGTTGGCTTGGCCAACATTGAAGCGGAGTTTTGCAAACCCACACTGTTGGAGGAAATAACGACTCCTGTATATATGTATAATCAAATATGAAATATATCATACCTGTGACATTGAATCACATCGTTGGTTTTACCAACTTTTTGTAGTAAGGGTGATAACCCAAATTTTGAGTACTGATAACTCCTTCTATATTGTGCCGGTTTATAATAAAACCATGCCGGGTTGTGATAAACACCGTGTTACTCCATAAGAGGATGTTAACAACAAGGATCAAACCGGGCAAATAGTCTCCGGATTGACGTGAACTGTGTTCCGTCAATTGATTGGTTAAAAAACTTTGTCGGTTTAAAAACACAATGAAAAGCAAAAAAAACCCTTCAAAGAAAAGTATGAAACACGACCAAAAAAGATTTATTTAAGCTGATCAAATGGTGTAACCATGGCCAAACACGACCAAGCTCCCGTTAGGTGTAACTATGGTTCTAGTTAGCCAGGTCCCCAAGTGATTCTTGTGGCATTTATGCCGACCAAATGGCGTGGTCATGGTTCGGGTTCGACCAAGCCCCCAAGTGATTCTGTGGCCTTAGGCCGATCAAGAGGCGTGACTGGTTCAGACATGACCAAGTCCCCAAGTGATCTGGTGGCTTTCGCCTATCAAGAGGCATGGTATTGGTTCGGACACGACCAATCCTCCAAGTGATATAACACGATGCTTTTAGCAAAGCGAACTCAAGGGGTAAACCGGAGGCCGCTTTAGAGCAACTCCGTGTAACCTCACATGATGTAAAAGAACAGATACCCCGTTTTAGCTGAGGTTCCGGTTTATTAAAATATATACATTGTCGTAATATGTACATAAGTATAGCCAATGGCTCAGGTATAGTAAGGCCGAAGATGAGCTATATTCCACGGCCTGTTAGTCTCCTCCTCTGATGTACGTGAGTCCTTATGCTCTCGAATATCAATCAGATAGTACGACCCGTTGTGCAGATTCTTGCTGACCACGAAAGGCCCCTCCCAAGGTGGGGATAGCTTATGCATATCAGTCTGATCTTGGATGAGCCGAAGCACCAAATCTCCTTCCTGAAAGGTTCTGGTTCTGACTCGGCGACTGTGATAACGACGAAGATCCTGCTGGTAAATCGCCGATCGGGCTGCTGCGATATCACGCTCTTCATCCAACCGGTCCAAAGCATCTTGCCGTGCTGTTTCGTTGTCCGCTTCAATATAAGCCGTGACACGAGGTGAATCATGACGGATGTCACTGGGGAGAACCGCCTCCGCTCCATAAACCATGAAGAACGGTGTGTATCCTGTTGATCTGTTGGGTGTTGTATTGATGCTCCATAACACAGATGGTAATTCTTCTACCCAACAACCCGGCGTTCTCTGCAAAGGAACCATGAGCCGGGGCTTGATGCCTCTCAAGATCTCTTGATTAGCTCTTTCTGCTTGACCATTGGACTGTGGATGTGCCACTGATGAAACGTCGAGCCGGATGTGCTCCCGTTCGCAGAACTCCTTCATAGCACCTTTGGACAAATTGGTACCGTTATCTGTGATAATACTGTGCGGAAAGCCAAACCGGAAAATCACCTTTTTGATGAACTGAACCGCCGTGGCTGCATCACACTTGCTAACAGGTTCTGCCTCCACCCACTTTGTAAACTTGTCCACCGCCACCAGGAGGTGGGTCTTCTTATCTTTGGACCTTTTGAAAGGCCCAACCATATCCAGCCCCCAAGTCGCAAACGGCCAAGTAATTGGAATCATCCTCAATTCTTGAGCCGGTACATGAGCACGTCTTGAAAATCTTTGGCAACCATCACATCGTCTGACCAGATCCTTCGCATCAGCATGAGCAGTTAACCAATAGAAACCATGGCGAAACGCTTTAGCCACCAGAGACTTTGAACCGGCGTGGTGACCACAATCTCCTTCGTGGATCTCACGCAAAATTTCACGGCCTTCTTCAGGAGACACGCAACGTTGAAAAGCTCCTGATACACTGCAATGATGCAACTCACCGTTGATGACAGCCATGGACTTGGATCGCCGGATTATCTGCCGGGCCAGAATCTCATCTTCTGGCAACTCGCCCCGGTTCTTGTACGCCAGGTAAGGAAGCGTCCAATCCGGAATAACATGAAGAACTGCCACCAATTGAGCCTCCGGATCAGGAATGGCCAAATCCTCTTCACCAGGGATCTTCACCGACGGGTTGTGCAGCACATCCAGAAAAACATTGGGTGGGACCGGTTTGCGCTGAGAGCCCAGCCGGCTTAAAGCGTCCGCCGCTTCATTTTTCCGCCGGTCCACATGGTCCACCTGATAGCCTCTGAAATAACCTGCAACAATATCCACCTCACGACGATATGCTGCCATGAGTGGGTCCTTGGAGTCCCAAGTGCCAGACACTTGCTGAGCCACAAGGTCCGAATCACCGAAGCACTTAACTCGACTTAGATTCATCTCTTTAGCCATCCGAAGACCATGGAGCAAGGCTTCATACTCAGCTGCATTGTTAGTACAAGGGAACATTAAACGGAGAACATAACAAAACTTATCACCTCGTGGGGAAGTTAATACGACTCCAGCCCCCGAGCCTTCCAACTGCCTGGATCCGTCAAAATGGATGGTCCAATACGTATGATCCGGCTTTTCTTCAGGTGCTTGCATTTCCGTCCAATCATTGATGAAATCAACAAGTGCTTGAGACTTAACCGCTGTCCGAGGCACATATTTCAAACCGTACGGCCCCAGCTCTATAGCCCACTTTGCAATCCGGCCAGTTGCTTCCCGGTTCTGGATGATATCTCCCAAAGGAGCAGAACTGACCACCGTAATTGGGTGCCCTTGGAAGTATTGCTTAAGCTTCCGGCTTGCCATAAAAACTCCGTACACCAGCTTCTGCCAATGCGGATACCTTTGCTTGGACTCAATGAGTACCTCGCTGATATAATAGACCGGACGTTGAACCGGATGCTCCTTACCTGCCTCCTTTCGTTCCACCACAATAGCCACGCTGACCGCACGAGCATTAGCAGCAACATATAGCAGTAACGGCTCCTTGTCAATGGGAGCGGCGAGCACAGGCGGATTGGCCAATTGCCGCTTTAAGTCCTCAAATGCTTCATCAGCAGCAGAACTCCAGACGAACTGATCCGTCTTCTTCAACATCTGATACAAAGGGATCGCCTTCTCACCAAGGCGGCTGATAAACCGGCTTAACGCGGCAATCCGGCCTGCCAGGCGTTGAACATCATTGATACACTTCGGTTTAGCCAGGGAGGTGATGGCTGTGATCTTCTCCGGATTAGCCTCAATTCCCCTGTTGGACACCAGAAAACCCAATAACTTGCCCGCCGGTACACCAAAGACACACTTGTCCGGATTAAGCATCATCTTGTACGTCCTTAGGTTATCAAAGGTTTCCTTCAAATCATCAACCAGAGTCTCCTTCTCCCTGGATTTAACCACGATATCATCCACGTAAGCATGTACATTACGGCCAATCTGCTTGTGAAGACAATTTTGTACACACCGTTGATAAGTTGCCTGGGCACTTTTGAGCCCAAAGGGCATAGACACATAGCAGAAGGCTCCAAAGGGAGTTATGAATGCCGTCTTCTCCTGGTCCTTAACTGCCATTTTGATCTGATGATAGCCAGAATATGCATCCAAAAAACTTAAACGCTCACAACCCGCTGTAGCATCAATGATTTGATCAATACGGGGGAGGGCAAAAGGATCTGCTGGACAAGCCTTATTAAGATCTGTGTAATCCACACACATATGCCAGGTGCCGTTCTTCTTAAGGACTAGCACCGGATTGGCAAGCCACTCAGGGTGAAAAACTTCAACAATAAAATCAGCTGCTAAGAGCCTGGCTACCTCTTCTCCAATCGCCTTGCGTCTTTCTTTGTTAAATCGCCTTGCCTCCATGCAAAAATGTCCCGATTCTCACGGATGAACTCGATGAGCGCGCTTTCCTATTTCGGATCCAAGTTGGCACTAATGCTGAACTGCTTGGATGAATCGCCAGGTACGAAGTCAACAAGCTTAGTTTCTGCTGCCGATTTGAACTTCAGGGCCGGATCATGCCCCATAGTTGGCTTCTTCAATGGAGTCATGTCCGCCGGATCAACATTGTCTTTATAGTACTTCAACTCCTCGGTGGCACAAACCGACTCTGCATAAGCCGCATCTCCTTCCTCGCATTCCAAAGCGATTTTGCGGCTTCCGTGAACCGTTATTGTCCCCTTGTGACCCAGCATCTTGAGCTGCAAATACACATAACAGGGCCGAGCCATAAACATGGCGCATGCCGGACGCCCAAACAGGGCATGATATGGACTTTGGATTTTCACCACTTCAAACGTTAATGTTTCCGACCTGGAATCATGATCATCCCCAAAGGCCACTTCAAGAGCTATCTTACCAACGGGATATGCTGATCTTCCAGGCACTACACCGTGGAATACTGTATTGGACGGTTTGAGATTCTTATCTATTAGTCCCATACGACGGAAGGTCTCATAGTATAGGATGTTAATGCTGCTCCCTCCATCCATGAGCACCTTGGTGAAATTATAACCTCCCACCTGAGGCGCCACCACCAGAGCCAACTGACCCGGATTATTGATTTGGAGTGGGTGATCCTCTCTGCTCCATATGATTGGCTGTTCAGACCAACGTAGATAACGGGGTGTGGCCGGTTCAACAGAGTTGACTGCCCGCCTCTGAACCTTCCGGTCTCGCTTGTCCAAGCTAGTGGTAAAGACATGGTACTGCCCACTACTAAACTGCTTTGGGTTGCTTTGGTAACCTGACTATTGTTGCTGTTGGTTGTAACCATCCTGGTTGTTCTGACTATTTTGACCATTATGTCCGCCCGGATTACCATTAAATCCTGAACCGGAACTTCCTCCACCGTAACCCGGCCCGGACCCTGAGCCACCGCCAGATCCGTGATCATACCGGAAATTATTAGAATTCTTGAACTCCTGCATAATAAAGCAATCCTTCCAAAGGTGGTTTGCTGGCTCCTCCTTCGTCCCATGTTTTGGACAGGGCTGGCTTAGCAGATAGTTCAGGCGGTTTGGGTTGGGGTTGGGTGCTCCACTACGATTTTTCGGCCTACCCTTGCGCCGCTGGCCATTGTCCTGTACGTTGGTATTAGCCACAAAATCCATGTTGCCATCCGCTTTACGCTTGCCTCCTCCGCCATTGCCTACCCAGTGATGCTGCTGACCTTTGGAGCTGCTGTTCTTCTTCCCCTTCCCTGTCTTGTCATCATCAGATTCGGGATCCTTGGTACTATCAGAGTCAGCATATTTTACCAAAGCGGCCATGAGGGTCCCCATGTCGGTGCAATGACGCTTCATCCGTCCCAATTTCAACTTCAGGGGCCCAAACCGGCAGTTGCCTTCTAGGGTTAATACTGCGGTGTCAGCGTTGATGCGGTCTGAGGAGTGCAACACTTGTGAAACCCGGCGCACCCAATGAGTCGTTGACTCTCCTTCCTCCTGGACGCATGCAGCTAAGTCCACTATCGACATAGGCTGTTTACAGGTATCCTTGAAATTGTTGATAAACCGGGCTCGTAATTGGGCCCATGAGCTGATAGAATTAGCGGGCAAGCTTTTTAACCAAGTACGGGCCGTTCCTTCAAGCATCATGGTGAAGTATTTCGCACACGCCGTGTCATCCACATCAAGCATCTCCATGGCCATCTCATAGCTCTCTACCCATGTCTCTGGTGGTTGATCCGCCGTATAATTTGGTACCTTGCGTGGGCCTTTGAAATCCTTGGGCAGGCGCACGTTGCGTAAAGCGGGGACGAGGCAAGGCACCCCCAAAGAACTAGAAGTAACACCAGGTTCGATCGAAATGGTTGGACGAACCGGCGTGAGCTGCCGAGCCTGATGCTGTGCGGCTAACTCGGCCTCCCTGCGCGCTCGGGCCCGGTTCACCACTTCCTGAGCGTCATCAGCTCCACCCATCGAGTTGTTACCACGGGGTGCTCCATGTCGTTCATTACTCGACACTGCTGGTTCATCCATATGTCTGCTATAACTCCGGCTTGGACGGGGGGTCGAGTGGATCCGGTCGCGGCTGTACGAGTACGCTTCCTGTTGGGCCAAAGCTGTCCTCAGAAGTTCCTTGACCCGTCGCGTCTCTATTGCCTGCGGTGAGTCACCCTCAACTGGAATGGCCTCCAGTCGTGTAGCAGCGGCAACAAGATTGTCCATTGGGTCGAAGTAGTGACCCGGGGGTGTTAAAGCATCCTGAGGTATAACGGTGTTTTGACGAGGCGGGTCCATCTGACGGGGCTGAACCGGTGCACCGGTCCCAGGGGCTTCTGCCCGGTTCCCCTCCAGCGGATTGCTGGTTCTTGGTCCTGGAGTGTTGAAAAGGTCTCTGGCCTCGAAAACCGGAGGTAAGCGGGACCGGTGCTTCCTCCTCATGACTTCATGCGACGCACTCTGGTCCAACATAAGCCTGTAGGCCTGTGCGTCTAAAGCGGCCCGCTCTGCGGCCATCCTGGTGTCCTCAGCCGCCAGATCCGTTTTGGCCTGGGTGATTTGTTCCTTTATCTTTGCAATCTCCGTGTTGTGAGCGTCCTGATCTGGCGGATTAACTTCTGCCATAAGCACAACCAACGCATCAAATAGTTCTGATAGAACCTGAGCCGGCGGGCGCACGGGGCCTCCTGCCCCGGTAGCCATTGCCGCTGTTGAACCGAAGATCGTCGCCGCGGCTGTTGAAGAGTGAAGCGCTGCTTGTGTTCCGTTCATGAATATTCCAACCCGGTTAGGCAGATGAAAGGGGTTCGGAATACTGTCACCATCGGAATAGCTCTCAATCCGGCCATCTTGTAGCTGATAAAGAGATTCGGTTTCTCCGGTCGAAAAGTCGTCACCGGAACAAACGGTAGTTGCCCCGCGAAGCTCCGATCCATCCTCATAACTCCCTCCATGGATCATTCCCACGAAGGCACGCTTCATGGCCGGTTTAATCCGGGCGGATCGCGCACGCTGAGCCGTCTCGACGAGGTCGGTGCAGATGTCCGGCTCAGGGCCCGGTTCACCCATCTTGCCAATGAAAACATGAATGCTACCAAAGGGGACCCGGTACCCGTACTCAATTGAGCCGGACTCGGGGCCCCAGCCTGCGTCGTCGATGTAAAGTTTGCCGCGACGACCCTTAGTTATCCGGCCTACAGCATAGCCCTTGAGTCCTTCAAAGCGGCCCTCCAAGAACCGAAAACCATCGTGCGATAGCCCCACGGTGGGCGCCAACTGTCGTGGTTTTGTCACGGAAGATGTCCTAGAGAAAGGACTTATTCGTGGAGCCATCGCGACGGGTTAGCTTGAAGGGGTTAAAGCGAACACAAGGACGCAAGAGAGTTTATACTAGTTCGGCCCCTTCAATGAAGGTAAAAGCCTACGTCTAGTTGTGATGGAATTGATGGGTGTTTCGATGACTAGGGAGCAATAAGCTTCGCCTATGTCTCGAGTTGTTGTTCCTTGTCCTTGAACCGCCGCCGGGTCGTCCCCTTATATACATGGATGACGCCCGTTGGTTTACAGAGTCCCAACACCGGCTCATAGATGTGTCCGGTTTGGTCTCTACTTATTCCTAACTTACAATACAAGTTACCTATTGACGCCGGTTTACGGCTACGGGCTCTCAACCGATTATGGGTCTTGAGCCCTCATCTACCTTCATGGGCTTTAACATGCTTTAACTACTGATGAAGCTAATCCGGCCCAGATAGGCCGGTTTACGCCCAGTAGTAATATCCCCAACAGTCATCCTCTTGTCCAAAGATAGGACGAAGTCGTCGTGAATCGGCGCGTCATCGTATATGGGACCTAGCACCAAATGAGAAGACACAATAGATGTAGAGGTTAAGTTGTTAGAAATCATAGTGGCCTCGCTCGCTCTATGTGGTGGTTCACTCACTCCCTCAAGGTAGGTGCACTCAATCTCACGTATGATGGATTCACTCATCTCACTCAAGTGGTGGGGGTTGTGGCTCTCCTCACATGGGAATTGTGACAAAACATCATATATGGGGCTAGTGGTGAAGTCACTCTCACTCTCAATATGGTGGCAAAAGTCACTCAAGTCATCATACGTCGCCGTGGTCGAAGGGAAAATCCCGTGCTCAACCATCTCATCGCCGTCGCCATGGATGAAAGCCAAAGATGGCACATCATCACTCTCGCCTCCTAAGATGGAAGCATCATCCTTGCTCGTCACCATGCCGCTCGCCTCCAAAGCTTGATCCTTGATGGTCTCCGTAGTCGTAGTCGTCGCTGCACCATCTTGAAAAAGAGTCGTGGAGGACTCGGCATCATCAATGCCACAAAGAGGGATGGCGGTGAAGTCGAACTTGGGAGCATCATCTTGGAGCTCATCGGGCTTGGACATCGTGGAGGTACTAGCCTCATGCTCGTTATAACGGAGCTTGGTCGTCGTGAAGTGAGCTTGGGGTGGAGAAGCTTTGGCCTTCATGAGTTCTTGTTCCGCCTTGAGAGCACCAATGTACTTGTCATCGAGGGACTTGTAGTTCTCGAGGAAGATCGTCTTGAAGACGTCATTGTGCAATCCCATCATGAAATGGAACTTCATCGAAATGGGTTCGTCCACGCCGGCTCATCGCAAGGCAACCTTCATCTCCTTGAAGTACTCATCGATGGACTTGGATCCTTGGATGGTGTTCTGCAATTGACGTTGAAGTTGTTCCGTGTAGGTTGGAGGCACAAACTCTCACCGCAAAGCTCTCTTTGTCTTGGGCCAATTCATGTCGTAGCTCTCCGAAGGTGTGTGAAGCCATCATGTGAACGCATAGTCGTGGAAGTTCGTTGTGGCGCACTTCACTTGCTCTTCGAGAGGAACTTGATGTAGCTTGAGGTAGTCGTCCATTAGGCGCTACAACTTGCACCCGAAACACCTACTGACGCATTCAAATCTGGGCATATATATCTTTGCTAAGAGCATCTGCAACCACGGTCAACAAATTCAGGCCCTCAAAAGACGATAGACGTTCCGGGAACAGCACAGCCACAACTTGATGCGCTATAATGATGTCGTATCAGAAACACTTACACGGAATGTTCTCAGTTATCTTTTTAGAAATTTATTTATATAGTTTTGAAAACAAAGTAAAGAAGAGATAGTTGCACTTCATCCCTCCTAAAATAAATGTCTGTACAAAGTTGATACATTTATTTTGGGACGAAAAAATTAAATTACAACACAAATTTTCCCTTGACCTTGTATAGTTTGCAGCTTCACACCTTGTATAGTTTGCAGCTTCACACCGCGAATAATCACGAATGGATATGGTTCCACGCGAGGATGGAATCACCTCCGTCCATGCAGACGTGATTCGTGTAATATTTGTACAACCAGCCCGTATCTCTATTTCTCAGCACCGCTCTAGTGTAGTATAGGCTTAGTATTCCACAGCCCAGTAAGTGAGTAAGCCCCACTGCACAATAACTACACTGATCCATGCTATTGATTAGAGGAGTTAATCTCATTTATTTGTACATTCAACGGCAGCGTGCACCACCCCATGCATTTTCTCCCCATTCATCGTATCCATCCCGCAGCTCGTCCCTCACTCAACTAGCTTCTCTAGTCCATGCTCAGGGAGATCTAAGCCCTCTTCCCAACAATGGAGTTGTGGAATTGTAGCTATACTGGAGTCTCTCTCTCTCTGTGTGTGTGTGTATTAGGACATCTAACCTTCCGTCGTCGCTACAACTTGATGCCATGGCCAGCTTTTTCCTCTCAGCGCCAGGTTGAAGATGAACAATATTGGGCGACATATGTGACATCCTCACCTGGCACACCTCAACCTGTATTCATTTATTAGGAGCAGGTCGTGAAGTGTTAACTACATTGGAAGCATGCACCCTGTCCATAATCACACCAGCTCTCTCCACCTAGCATTGTTCAATTTAGAAAGTGGGGTATTTTAGTTTCGTCACTTGTTTCAACTATTGGTTTAGAATTGAAATCCTTACATTTATCAATTTCGTACTGAAAAATCAATTAACTCCATTCTTCGTACTCGAATCATGAAAAAAGTAGAATTTGAATTTTAAAATGCAACATTAATAAAAAACTCATTTCGTCTATTAATAGAAGATCAGCAAAATTCTACATGAAGGTTAAAATATTTTCACATGGCTTATAAAGAACGAGGTTTCTTTTCACGGCTTCGATTTTGATCTCAGCTTCACAAGCATACATGTTGACCAAAAATTACAATTCCCATTTAAAAAAATTAGAGACATCAAAATCAACTCCACATATATTTCTAATTGAAAACTTATGATATGAAAATATCTATGAGCTGCATTTAATTATCTAAATATATGGGAGCAAGTTTGTCATGCTTACAGCTAAATTCGTATGCTTAGTCGATGCTCTATGTATTAATACTATATTAATATATGTAGTAGTAATATATTAATTGGTAAATTAGGACTAATTGTTGGTGTTCTGGGAACGGGGGTCCCCAGACTTGCCTGCCTACGGCCCATGGCGTGGCTAAGCCAGCAGACTGTACGACCCATCTTCATCAACCAGGCATCCAAGACCCTCGCGAGGGGCCAAGCCTCGCGAGGCGGGCGACACAGGACCTCCTCAGGAGTGGCCTGTCAGGCAGGCTCACGAGGAGCGGAGATATCAAGGAGGGGCAAACCTCACGAGGCTCTCGTGACGTGAGCCATGACGATCGACACCACGCGGGCGCCAGCGCGCGCAGCTGATGACCCACAAGTATAGGAGATCTATCGTAGTCCTTTCGATAAGTAAGAGTATCTAACCCAAGGAGGAGCAGAAGGAAATTATAAGTGGTTTCCAGCAAGGTATTCTCTACAAGTACTGAAATAAATGGTAACAAATAGTTTTGTGATAGGATAATTTGTAACGAGCAACAAGTAACAAAAGTAAATAAAGTGCAGCAAGGTGGCCCAACCCTTTTTGTAGCAAAGAATAAGCCTGGAAAAACTCTTATATAGAGAAAAGCGCCCCCGAGGACACATGTGAATATCGTCAAGCTAGTTTTCATCACGTTCATATGATTCGCGTTCGGTACTTTGATAATTTGGTATGTGGGTGGACCGGTGCTTGGGTACTGTCCTTACTTGGACAAGCATCCCACTTATGATTAACCTCTATTTCAAGCATCCGCAACTACAACAAAAGTATTAAGGTGAACCTAACCATAGCATCACTAGTAGAAAAAGGGTCAAACGTGAAGCACATTAGTGCCGGTTTGAATTTGAGCCGGCACTAATGTGTCCATTAGTGCCGGTTCCAACGGCTAGCCGGGCCGCTCTCATTAGTACCGGTTCGTGGCGAACCTTTAGCACCGGTTCGTGCCACGAACCGGTACTAATGAGAATGGTGGCAGGATGTTGTTAGTCTGGGGCCCCTCCAGCACCTTTAGTACCGGGTCGTATCACGAACCGGTACTAAAGGTCATCCTACATAGACCCTTCGTCCACCCGAGCTCGCTCTGTTCTTCCCCTTTCCCCTCTCCTCTCTGTTCTTTTCCCTCTTCCTCTCAAACTCATCACACATTTTGCCCAAAATTTGTCAAGATTTGAAGGCCCCCATCCATTCAAATGATCACAAAGGTTAGCAACTTTTTCCTTTCATCTCTCATTGCTAGATTAGCTCGCGCAATGCTTTATATAGTGATTGATTTTTGAGTTTAGTAATTTGGGAGGAATTATATATATGTGCTAGTATTTGATTTATATGCAATTTGAGGTCAAAAATAACACTTAGTTTGCATATGTAGGTGTGGTTTACTTAGTACCTTCTAAATCTCCGTCATAACCACCATCGATCGCTCGCAACGTCCCGTCACCGGCATCACCTTGTGGTGAGCCTCTTGTTCATGAAGTTTTATATAAAAAATTGATGTTTGTGTGATTTGGATATATAGTTACTCATATAATTATCTTACCCATACGTTGTTTGTTATACATAGTGCCATGGTTTTGATATCCGTCCCCGTCGGCCCTCGTCCGGGTTATGATTTGGATGTGGTATATTCTCTTTTAAAACTATTCATTGCATTTCGTGTTTATGACAAATTATGACCATCAAGTTGACATAGATATTTGTATGTAGGAGGTAGTTGAACCGGAAATTCCAACCGACCCTATTGTCGAGAGGTTAAATTTAGTTGAAAGAGAAAACGAGGATTTGAAGGAAAAATTGAAAAGAATTGAGGGGGAGAAGATGGAATTGGAGTTGCATGTTGCCGATGTCGCCGATGATCACAAGATTAAGATGGAGAAAATGCGCTTGAAGATTAGAAAGATTAGAAAATATGCCATTCATAGTGAGGCTTGGTATCATTATGCTGTTGGATCAATTGTTACCTTAGTTGCGATCTTGATCGCATTTGTTGTTGCATTTAAATTCTTTAGCTAGAGAGTTATTTGTTTGTTGCATTTAAGTGTTGTATGATCTTTATGTATGAACTTTATGTATTGTATTAATTTGATGTTTTCGGTGCTGTGTATTGAAGATGAGCCGGCAATGGATGTACGATGACCGATGCTCTCCCGAGTTCATTAATGGCGTGCGTACTTTTCTGCTTGCGGCTGAGGCAAACAAGCGGGCGGATGGTTTTATGCCTTGTCCATGTGCTAGCTGTAAGAATGGTCACAATTACTCTACGTCAAGAACCATTCATATCCACCTGTTTGAGTCCGGTTTCATGCCCCACTATAATGTTTGGACCAAGCATGGAGAAAGAGGGGTTATGATGGAAGGCAATGAAGAAGAAGAGGACGACGACAGCTATCCTGGCCATGGGTTCCCTGAATACGATGATACAACAATGAAGGAAGAAGCTGAGCCGGTAATGCGGGAAGAAGCTGAGCCGGCAATGCGGGAAGAAGCTGAAGAAGAGGCATCGGATGAGCCCGTTGATGATCTAGGTCGGGCCATTGCTGATGCAAAGAGAAACCGCGCAAGTGATTTGGAGAAGAAGAAGTTGCAGCGCATGTTAGAGGATCACAAAAAATTGTTGTACCCGAATTGCGTAGGTGACAAGAAAAAGCTGGGCACCACACTGGAATTGCAGCAATGGAAGGCAGAGAATGGTGTATCTGACAAGGGATTTAGAAAGTTACTGGTAATGATAAAGGATATGCTTCCAAAGGACAACGAATTGCCCGAGAGTACATACGAAGCAAAGAAGGCTGTCTGCCCTCTAGGGTTAGAGGTGCAGAAGATACATGCATGCCCTAATGATTGTATCCTCTACCGCGGTGAGTACGAGGATTTGAATGCTTGCCCGGTATGCGGTGCATTGCGCTATAAGATCAGCCGCGATGACCCTGGTGATGTGAAGGGCGAGCGCCCCAGGAAGAAGATTCCTGCCAAGGTGATGTGGCATGCTCCTATAATACCATGGTTGAAACATTTGTTCCAAAACAAAGAGCATGCCAAGGCGATGCGATGGCATAGAGAAGACCGTAAGGAAGATGGAAAGTTGAGAGTACCCGCTGACGGGTTGCAGTGGAGAAAAATTGAAAGAAAGTACGGGAAGGAGTTTGCAGATGACGCAAGGAACATATGGTTTGGTCTAAGCGCAAATGGCATTAATCCTTTTGGGGAGCAGAGCAGCAACCATAGCACCTGGCCTGTGACTCTATGTTTGTATAACCTTCCTCCTTGGTTGTGCATGAAGCGGAAGTTCATTATGATGCCAGTGCTCATCCAAGGCCCTAAGCAACCCGGCAACGACAATGATGTGTACCTAAGGCCATTTGAAGAACTCTTACAACTGTGGAATGGAACAGGTGTACGTGCGTGGGATGAGCACATGGGGGAAGAATTTGACCTAAAGGCATTGCTGTTCGTGACCATCAATGATTGGCCTGCTCTCAGTAACCTTTCAGGACAGACAAACAAGGGATACCGCGCATGCACGCACTGTTTGGACGATATCGACAGTATATATTTGGATAATTGTAAGAAAAATGTGTACCTGGGACATCGTCGATTTCTTCCGAGCAGGCATCCCGTAAGAAAGAAAGGCAAGCATTTCAAAGGTGAGGCGGATCACCGGACGAAGCCTCGCCACCGTACTGGTGCTGATGTACATGATATGGTCAAGGATTTGAAGATGGTCTTTGGAAAGGGTCCTGGTGGACAACCTGTTCCGAATGACGCTGACGGACGCGCACCCATGTGGAAGAAGAAATCTATATTTTGGGACCTGCCCTATTGGAAAGACCTAGAGGTCCGCTCCGCAATCGACGTGATGCACGTGATGAAGAATCTTTGTGTGACCTTGCTTGGCTTCTTGGGCGTGTATGGGAAGACAAAAGATACACCTGAGGCACGGGAGGACCAGCAACGTATGCACGGAAAAGACGGCATACATCAGGGTCATGCAAGCTACGCTCTTACCAAAGAAGAGAAGGAAATCTTCTTTGAATGCCTGCTCAGTATTAAGGTACCGTCTGGCTTCTCGTCGAATATAAAGGGAATAATAAACATAGCAAGAAAAAGTTCCAGAACCTAAAGTCTCATGACTGCCACGTGATTATGACGCAACTGCTTCCGGTTGCATTGAGGGGGCTTCTACTGGAAAATGTTCGATTACCCATTGTGAAGCTATGTGCATTTCTCAATGCAATCTCTCAGAAGGTAATCGATCCAGAAATCATACCAAGGTTAGAGAATGATTTGGTGCAATGTCTTGTCAGTTTCGAGTTGGTGTTCCCACCATCCTTCTTCAACATCATGACGCACGTCCTAGTTCACCTATGTGAAGAGATTAACGTTTTGGGTCCTGTATTTCTACACAATATGTTCCCCTTTGAGAGGTTCATGGGAGTCTTAAAGAAATATGTTTATAACCGTGCTAGGCCAGAAGGAAGCATCTTCAAGGGCCATGAAAATGAGGAGGTCATTGAGTTTTGTATTGACTTTATTCCTGACCTTAAGCCGATTGGTGTTCCTGAATCGCGGCATAAGGGCAGACTGGATGGAAAAGGCACGCTAGGAGGGGAACAAATAATATGTATGGACGGACATTCTCTCACTGAAGCACACTACACAGTTCTACAGAATTCCGCCTTGGTGGCTCCGTATATGGATGAACACAAGAATTTGCTACGCTCCAAACACCCGGAGCGGTCTGATGACTGGATTACACGTGAACAAACCAGGAGTTTCGCCAGCTGGTTGCAGACACGTACCATGCATGACGCCTCTATTCAAGATGAGATGTACTTGCTGTCCCAGTTACCATCTTCGAATATAATGACTTTCAAAGGGTACAAGATAAATGCTAATACATTTTACACGATCGCCCAAGATAATAAGAGCACCAACCAAAATAGTGGTGTCCGCTTTGATGCAGAAACCAAGACGGGAAAGGAAACATATTATGGTTATATACAGGACATATGGGAACTTGACTATCGACGTGGTTTGAAGGTCCCTTTGTTTCGGTGCAAATGGGTCAATATGACACGAGGCGGGGTAACGGAAGACCCGCAGTACGGAATGACAACAGTGGATCTCAACAATCTTGCGTATGCAGACGAACCATTCGTCCTAGCCAATGATGTGGCACAGGTTTTCTATGTGAAGGACATGTCTACCAAGCCGAGAAAAAGAAAAGATAAGGAAGCGAATGCATCGTACGATGAGCCAAAGCGGCACATAGTTCATTCTGGGAAGAGAAACATCGTGGGAGTGGATGACAAGACAGACATGCCAGAAGATTATGAAAAGTTTGATGAAATTGCTCCATTCACAGTGAATATTGACCCGAGCATCCCGTTAAATGATGAAGATTTTCCATGGTTACGGCGCAAAGGGACACACGCAAAGAAAAAGTTTCACACCCAAAGATCTGGGATGTGATCGGCTTCACTATCATCACTTCCTTCTGTGTTTCACACCCAGGAGGGAATCTCTGTAATAGTTAGGGTAGTTATGTGTTTTGGCATTTGAAACGCGAAAAAAATTTATGTGCAAACAAATTCTTTCATGCCTTCACTGATTTTTAAAGTTAAGTTATTCACAAACTAGTGATTCACACTAACTTCAAATAATTCAAAATTTAAACTATTCAAATTTGAAAACTACGGGCATTAACAGAAAGTTTGTAATTTTTTGTACCTAAAGCAAAATTATTCACAAGGAAACTCTAAATACACAAAAAACAACTCAAAAATAAATAAAGCAAAATAAAAAATAAAAAAAGCCCGCCTACTGGGCCAGAGCGGCCTGCATACGACTAGAAACCCAACCTGTTGTTGGGCCAGGATGCAGGCCCGCAAAGGCCCAGTAGGCCCACAGGGCAGCACAGAACATGTAGGCCCAGTAGGCCTGCTTTGGAGAGGAGCTCGAGAGAGCTACCGCACGGGGGGTTATAAACCAGTGCAGATGCCCCTCGGCTAGCGAGGTGGGACTAAATTTGCCGCACCGCACCTGCGCCAGCGCACCCCCTTTAGTACCGGGTGGTGGCACCAACCGGTACTACAGGGGGGGCCTTTAGTACCGGTTGGAGCCACCACCCGGTACTAAAGGGGGTGCGCTTCCCACCGCTTGGCCTGGCCAAAACAGGCCTTTAGTACCGGTTGGTGGCTCCAACGGGTACTAAAGGTCCATCCTATATAACTAAACACTTCAAAAATTTCAGTTTCTCATCTGCTTCTTCTCCTCTGCCCCGTCGCCCGCTGCCCCCGTCTCCATATCCCTCGTCGCCGCCCCCGTCGCCGCCCCGTTGTCCCCGTCGTTACCGCCGCCCCGTCCCGGCCCGTCCTGCGTCGTCCCTGTCCCCGTCATCGCCGCCCCGTCCCCGTCGTCGCCGCCCCAGCCCGTATGTCCTCGTCCCCGTCGTCGCCGCCTCGTCCCTGTCCCCGTCGTCGCCATCCCCGTCGTCGCCGCGCCCGTCGCCGTCCCCGTCGCCGCCCCCGTCGCCGCCCCCCTTCACCTCTCGCCTCGCCGGTGAGCACACACACATACATTTTTTAGTTTTTTAGTTATAGAAATAGTTATAAAAATGTTAGAAATTTTTCTTTTTTAGTTATAGAAATAGTTAGTTATATAGCATTGTTAGAAATGTTATAGAAATGTTAGAATTGTTAGAAATTTTTCTGTTTTTTAGTTATAGAAATAGTTATAAAAAAGTTAGAATTGTTAGAATTTTTTTTGTTTTTAAGTTATAGAAATAGTTATAAAAAAGTTAGAAATTTTTCTTTTTTTTAGTTATAGAAATATTAGAAATGTTATACAAATGTTAGTTATATATATAGAAATGTTATATTTTTTTTTCTGTTTTTTAGTTATAGAAATATTAGAAATGTTATAGAAATGTTAGTTATATAGCATTGTTAGAAATGTTATAGCAATGTTAGTTATATAGAAATGTTAGAAATTTTAGTTATCAAAATCCAATCATTAAAAAAATGTTACTTTTTGCGGGCATATAGCTAGTATTTGTTCTCGACGATGCCCGACCCGCATCCTCGCCGTCGACCTGTCCGCGACGACGTCCGGCTGACCCATGTCCGGGACTGGGCTCCACCGGGCTGGCACTGGGAGGTGTTGCTTGGAGGGGCGCGCCACTTGATGAGGAACCCGGCCCCGGGTCTTGTCGTCGACCCTGATCTCGTTTGGTGGCGTTCGCATGGGCCAGTTTCGGTGCGAAGGGAGCCGGCCCCGCCGGAGGTGGTACGTCGCCGTGTCAGGGAGGAGGACGAGCACGTCCATCGCTACATGGTTGCGTTAGAGGGCGGCAGGTTCTCCAATACCTGGCAGTTTCTTTAGGGATCTCACTTCAGCTATGATCCTGCGAGGGTTCCTTCTCTTTGGGTGTCCACCACCCGCGCCGCAGGAACCGCGAGTGTCCTAGATTCTTCTGTAGTATTCGATCTTTATTAGCTACCTAGCCAGTGATGTATTCGATATATAATATTCGAGACGATGTATTCGAGATTATACATTATTCGAGACGATGTATTCGAGATTATATCTATTATTCGAGATGATGTGATTATATCTATTATTCGAGACGATGTATTCGAGATTATATCTATTATTCGAGACGATATATTCGAGATTATATCTATTATTCGAGACGACATATTCGAGATTATATTCGATGATGCTTATTATGTACTATGATTGATTCATTTTTTCCTTATTAACTGATTGCATCCATGCATTGTAATTTGAATATATTTCTTTTGGATTAGTTAAACAAAACCTATGGCGGACAATACCGGCAGAGAGGGAGAAGAGGCCCTGTTCAATATCATACGCAATCCTCGCGGGCCAGATGATGATCAGAATGAAGAAGATTATGACGGCTCCGAATATCTAAACAACACCAGGGAGGGTGATATGATATTCGATCGCGACGACCGAATTGATGAAGTCATGAACTATGAACATGACGAAGAAAATGTTGATCTTGAAACAACAAAGACCGGTGAGGTATATATATTTATATAAGCAGGCATCTGGTGATCATCACATGTTTTAAATGACTTGAAGATATATTAATGAATCGATCTTTCTTCTTTCAGCCATCCGGATCGAGCAAATCTTCAGGCAACAGGACGAAACGAGGCCTGAACAAAAAGTTGAAGGAGGGCGTAAAGTACAATATCGAGGCAATCAGACCTAATGGCGAACCATTAGCGCCTAAGAAGATTGTGGACAAGTTCATTCGTCAGTGCGGAGTTCTTATGAAGGACCAACTCTCGATCTCCCTTCAAGAATGGAGAGAGCCAGCAAAGCCACGTCCAGGAGTTACTTTTGTCGAGACAGACAAAAACTTCTGCTTTGGGAAACGCTCATGGAACATTTCACCCTACCAGATCATTTCACAGATGCAGATGTGGAGAAAGTCAAGGACGCTGCTCTTAGGAAGATGGCGGTTGCATTCAAGAACCACAATATTCGTGAATGGGCCAAGTACGTCAACGGAGGAAGGAAGACTCCAGTATTCGAGGGAACACTAGAGAACCAAAGTGCTCATTGGGACGATTTCATGAAATTCAAGGATTCAGAATTATCTAAGGAACGGTCGAGAATAAACAAGGCCAATGCCACAAAAAAGGATAAGTTCCATAAGCTGGGGCCAGGTGGCTATGCGGTGGGAATGCCTAAGTGGGATAAGTCTGAGAAAGAGATGCTGGATGCAGGTGTCACTCCAGAAATATTGAGCTGCCCCCCCAGGTGCAGGACTTGGTTCTATGCGCATGGGGGGAGTTGGACCCGAAGACAGGCAAAGTTTCGAAGAAGGCATGTCTGGACGGAGCCGAAGATAAGCTACTTGTTGCAATATAAGAGGCTCGATCGGGGTTGTTCGAGCCCAATAGAGAGAACGACGAGCTTACGCGTGCCCTGGGAAATCCTGAACACCCGGGAAGAACACGAGGCATGGGCGCTATTTGTGGTATGAGGGGTTTTCAGACTGGAATGCCGACTACAGAACCCGTGTGAGAAAGAAGATTGCGGAGGAGAAGAAGAGGAAGATGGAGGAGGAGCAGAGGAAGCTAGACTATGAACGCCTTCAAGGCCTAGAATCAGCGCACGCGGACTTGGCAGTCAAATTCCAGTGGCAGCAGGAGCAGATCGACTCACTTAGCCAGCAAAGGGGCTCTCAGCAGCTAGCGGATGATCCACCATTGGATAGCACTGTCCCATCCATGCCGAGAAGCAGCGTGGGTTCCGCCTCGGGCGATGCATTGCTGGATAGCTACCCAGTGGATGACATCATGGAGAACACTAACTGTGAGCTACACTTCAAAATGAAGAACATATCCATGAAGGTGGCGGACGCCCTTGCTTTTACAAATCCCCCCGAGGCAACCTTCCATTGCAACCCGATTCCAGCGGGCTATGCTCGTGTCTTGGTTGATGAGGTGGTGGACCAATATTTGGGGATAGAGCTTGACATTCCTGGAGGTGACGATGAGCACATACTAGGAGAGGCCAACCATCATATCATCCTATGGAGAAAGGATTGCATCATCTTTCGAAGGCCACCGACACCGCGTCATCCGACTCCTCGTCGCAGTCCGCCACCGAGTCAGCAGACTCCCGCTCCTCCAAGTCCACCAATGCGTCAGGCCACTCCTCCTTCAAGTCCGACACAACTTCAGGCTACTCCTCCTCCTCCAAGTCCGGCAAAGCGTCAGGCCACTCCTCCTCCAAGTCCGGCACAGCTTCAGGCCACTCCTCCTCCAAGTCCGGCACAACTTCAGGCCACTCCTCCTCCACCAACTCAGCCACGTCATCCGTCTTCGCCGCCTCAGCAATCACGAAAGAGAGCCGCCTCAGCTATGGTGCGTAGCGGTACAAGTCGAGGTAGTACTGGAGGTATAGGCGGAGGCAAGCGATTTCAATATGGTCCAAGTCTCGCGCCTCTTCCGCAGAGGCCTTACAACAAGTCCGAGGAGGAAAACGTAGCCACATCGAAGGCCGAGGTGGAAGCCCATTTTGCACCGAAACCGCCACCGCCGCCAAGGGAGAAAGTGCCTGTGGAAAAGATTGACCACTTCATTCGTATGGCTAGAGCACCAGCTCCCAAGCCTGTTGACACAGACTATGAGCGCCACATCAAGAAGTTAAATCGAGCATGTCTACAGAAAGAGGCGAGCTCGAGCTTGAGCAAATCACCTGGCAAAAGGAGCGGTAAAACCGTTCCCCGGCTGGGAGAACAGGCGGCGCAATCAATCCCCCCGCTTGTTGTGCCAACAACACATGAGAGTAGGCGCGCCCAATATTATTGTGGGAAAACCGTTAATGTTCCCGGGGTGGGCGATGTGGTAATAACCGAGGAGCATATTGCGCAGGCTGAATCGATCGGGATCACTGTTGGACAACTCCTCGATATCGAGCCCATGTCTCCGACTAGAAAGGAGGAAATAAAACGGAAATATGCCCGGGGCCAACCTTTGGTCGAGCCAGAGGAGGTCAATAAGCTCCCAAGGATTGAGTATTCAGAACTATTTCAGCTATACAATAAAGACGCACTCGACAAATCTATCGTCAGTTGCTATTGTCTGTAAGTGATTTTTTTCTGTAATTTAAGTCTCAAGCTAGCTGTAGTGATCATTTTGATCAATCATTACCTGTAATTATCCTCACTATATTCTTTTCTTTGGTATTATGCAGGATGAAGATTTATGAAATGAAAAAAGGTGGACGCTATGGCATTGGGTTCGTTGACCCAAATAGCATTAATGAATACACATGGAAAATAGATCCATATCACGAAAAAAGTGTAGAGGGAAGCATGCTACAGTTCTTCAAGGAACTCAAATACAATGAAGATATACTACATCCTTACAACTTCCAGTGAGTCACACTGTCTTGTACTACAAATTCTGTTTTTCCCTACTATCTAGCTACATGTTTTTGCTTACATATGCCCGCTTAATTAAGAAATGCAAACGTGTGTGCATGCAGATTTCACTGGATCTTGTTAATCATTAAAGTTGATGAAGGAACAGTTGAAGTACTAGACTCACTACTTAAGAAAGCAAGTGACTACACCATCGTGAAGGGGATAGTCAACAGGTAATTTCAATCATTATTAACTATATCTCGGCCTATTTAATTAGTTCATCATTTCCTGATAACAACTATTTAATAACCCATTTATTCATTTTCTTTGTCGGCGGGCAGGGCTTGGGCACAGTTCATCAGGGCCACTCCAGGCCCATGGAAACAAAATCTGAAATGGTATCGACCCAAGGTAAGTAATTAAGTAGTACTAGCTAGCTGCCATCTCTTTAATTATCATGCTTGATTAATTATTATCTGATCAAATTCCATTCTCGTAAAGGCCCTGAAGCAGGCGCCGGGGAATGACCTATGTGCATACTATGTTTGCGAGAACATTCACATGATGGCGTCCGAAAGGAGCAAATCTCAAAGACAGGAGTGGGTACGATATCGATTGTCAGAACACTATTCACAATTTTTACACCATTATCGATATTTAGTCACACAACTAATACACATGCATATTGATCTCCTTCTTAACAGTTCAAAGAGGTGCGGGACAAGCTCCTAGCACAGGACCGCATAGAAGCAATTCAAGAGGAAATAGCGGGATTTTTGGTTGACCAGGTCATAGATCCCAAAGGAGAATACTATTACCCGCTACCGCCCCCACGAACCAGTTCCAATTGTTATCGTGCTCCGAAGGCACCAATTAGCTAGGCTAATTCCATTGGCTCCGAAGGCACCAATTAGGAGAAATTGTATATATATATACATATGTGTATATATGTGTGAATTAATTAATGGTGGTTGTGAGACATTCGATGATATATATATATATATATATATATATATATATATATATATATATATTATGATCAGTTCTACTAGAAATTCTATTTATATATATGCATAACGTGTACAATATGTAGTATCGTAAAATACCAGCAAACAAAAAATAATTAAATGGAAAACACAAAATTAAATGAAAAAGAAATCATAAACCCAAAACCCCCAACCTTTTAATACCGGTTGGTGACACCAACCGGTACTAAAGGGCTCCCTGCCCCCGAAGCTGGCTCGTGCCACGTGGTTGCCCTTTAGCACCGGTTCGTGCTGAACCGGTACTAAAGGGGGGGGTGCTTTAGTGCCTACACTTTAGCACCGGTTACCAAACCGGCACTAAAGGGCCGTACGAACCGGTGCTATTACCCGGTTCTGCACTAGTGCATGAAACATATGGATCCAAATCAGCCCCTTACGATGCAACACATAAACTAGGGTTTAAGCTTCTGTCACTCTAGCAACGCATCATCTACTTATTACTTCCCAATGCCTTCCTCTAGGCCCAAATAATGGTGAAGTGTTATGTAGTCGACGTTCACATAACACCACTAGAGGAGAGACAACATACATCTCATCAAAATATCGAACAAATACCAAATTCACATGACTACTAATAGCAAGACTTCTCCCATGTCCTCAGGAACAAACGTAACTACTCACAAAGCATATTCATGTGCATAATCAGAGGGTAGGATCTGAACATATGATCTTTCACCAATTAAACCAACTAGCATCAACTACAAGGAGTAATTTACACTACTAGCAACCCACAGGTACCAATCCCGGACATGGAGACAAGAATTGGATACAAGAGATGAACTAGGGTTTTGAGAGGAGATGGTGCTGGTGAAGATGTTGATGGAGATTGCCTCTCCCGATGAGAGGAGCGTTGGTGATGATTTACCCCTCCCGGAGGGAAGTTTCCCTGGCAGAACAGCTCCGCCAGAGCCCTAGATTGGTTCCGCCTCGTGGCGGCGGAGTTTCGTCTGAGAAGGTGGCTTATGATTTTTTCCTCATCGAAAGACTTCATATAGCAGAAGATGATCATCAGAGGGCCACCAGGGGGCCCACGTGGTAGGGGGGTGCGCCCAGGGGGGTAGGGCACGACCCCCACCCTCGTGGGCAGGGTGTGGCCCCCCTCGTGAACTTCTTGCGCTCAGTATTTTATATATATTCAGAAAACGTCTTCCGTAAAGTTTCAGGACTTTTGGAGCTGTGCAGAATAAGTCTCTAATATTTGCTCCTTTTCCAGCCCAGAATCCCAGCTGCCGGCATTCTCCATCTTTATGGAGACCTTGTAAAATAAGAGAGAATAGGCATAAGTATTGTGACATAATGTGTAATAACAGCCCATAATGCAATAAATATCGATATAAAAGCATGATGCAAAATGGACGTATCAACTCCCCGAAGCTTAGACCTCGCTTGTCCTCAAAAGAAAGCCGAAATCGAAAAATATGTCCATAGGTTTAGAGATAGAGGTGTCGATAAAAATAAAATATGAACATGAGGGCATCATGATCATTCTTAGAACAACAACTTATATAATTCTTGTCATATAATTTCTTATGCTAGAGTAATAATTCAATCACAATTTCAAGTATGAATCATAAACTTCATTGACAACTAAAAAACTATAATCTCAGTCATTGGAGCAATTGCAATTTATCATAACATAGAAAAGAGTCAACATAAGAGCTTTTCAGCAAGTCCACATACTCAACTATCATTTAGTGTTTCACTATTGCTAACACTCATGGAATACTTATGGGTATGGAGTTTTAATCGGACACAGAGAAAGATAGGGGCTTATAGTTTTGCCTCCCAACATTTTACCTCATGGGTAATGTCAACAATAATAGTTTATGAAAACTCACATCCAATTAGCCATATATACCAGGATCTTTCCAACATACTATGCTTGCCAAAGGATAAAATGTAAAAAGGAAGGATGAAGATCACCATGACTCTTATGCAAGGTAGGAGATAAAATTAAAAGATAGGCCCTTCACAGAGGGAAGCAGAGGTTATCATGCGCTTTTATGGTTGCATGCACAAAATCTTAATGCGAAAGAACGTCACTTTATATTTCCACTTGTGATATGGACCTTTATTATGCAGTCTGTCGCTTTTATTTCTTCCATATCACACGCTCGTATAAAGTTTATTTTCTCCCACACTAATAAGTCATACATATTTAGAGAGCAAGTTTTATTGCTTGCACCGATGACAAGTTACTTGAAGGATCTTATTCAATCCATAGGTAGATATGGTGGACTCTTATGGCAAAACTAGTTTAAGGGTATTTGGAAGCACAAGTAGTATCTCTACTTGGTGCGATGAATTTGGCTAGCATGAGGGGGAAAGGCAAGCTCAACCATGTTGGATGATTCATGGCAATATAATTTATCTCAGATGTAATAAAACATAACCCATTACGTTGTATTCCTTGTCCAACGTCAACTCTTTAGCATGTCATCTTTTAATGAGTGCTCACAATCATGAAAAATGTCCAAGATAGTATATCTATATGTGAAGACCTCTCTTTCTTTATTACTTCCTATTAATTGCAACGATGATCAAAACTATGTTTGTCAACCCTCAACAACTTTTATTCGTCAAACTTTTTCTATATGAACTCATTACTCTCCATAAAGATCCATATGATCCCTTTGTTTCTTTTTATTTCTTTCTCTTTTCTTTTATTCACTTAGGATCATGGCGAAATAATCAAGCCCTTGACTCAACACTAATCTTTATTATATATAGCTCACGGACTCGATTACATAGAAGGATCATAAAGCAAAACTCACAACTAGATCATACTAAGTACTTTTATTCTACTAGATCAAGATATTACCAAAAGGATCAAACTAAGAAAAAAAGGCAAAGATAAAAGTGATGGTGATACGATACCGGGGCACTCCCCCACGCTTGGCAGTTGCCAAGGGGAGTGCCCATACCAGATACTCAATTCTTCTTTGTTGGTGGAGAAGGTGATGGTTTTGTTGATGGCGTAGGCTTGTCGTCCTTCTTCCAAGGCATAGGCTCACCATCATAGAAGGATGATCGAGTCTCCTGAAACCTCAAATCTGCAGCCAAACTCATCCTCTTGAATCTATATTCATACTCACAGTTTTGATTTTGCAGGTCATAGATCCGGGCTTGGAGGTGCTCGTTTTTCTCATGAAGCTTGAAGATGGCCTCCCCAATGTCCTTGACGTCCAGCTTGTGGTTGTTGGTGAACTCCATGATCATAATGTGATTGGAATCGAGTCCATGCTCCACCATCTCCTGACACTTGAAAACTTCTTGCTCCAATGCCTCGAGCCTTGCCTCCGTGCTTCCGGTCTTCCTTGGTCCCTCAACATCGCGGATGTGCAACAACCCCTCACGCATCTCAATGGTTTGAGGGTGTTGCAGCACCTCCGCGAGGTAGGGGTTGATGACCTTCTCGAAGAACTGGTCCTTGGGGGCACTTGAAGACGACATGATGACCTGGATCTGTCAGAAAAACAGCTCGAAACAAAGACAGGAGATTTTTGCGTGATACGGGAGTCAAAACCTCCGGGAGATTATATAATGAATTTTAACCGACCAAAATACGTGTCGTGTAAGAAAACAGAGTACGGAAAGCGCACGAGGTGCCCACGAGGTAGGGGGGCGCGCCCTCCACCCTCGTGGAGGCCTCGTGTCCTTCCCGGAATGCTACTTATTTTTCTATTTTTCTAAATATTCCAAAACGGAGAAATATTGCCTTAAAAACTGTTTTGGAGTCGGTTTACTTACCGTACCACACACCTAATCCTTTTCGGAGTCTGAAACGTTCCGTAAAGTGTCCCTTATGTATTCCTCTGGGGTTACAGTTTCAATAACATTGGTTTCAACATTTATGGGATTACCTGAGATATAATGTCTGATTCTTTGACCGTTCACCACCTTCGGATTTGTGCCTTCGAAGTTGTTGATTTTTATGGCACCGGAACGATAGACCTCCTCGATAACGTAAGGACCTTCCCATTTAGAGAGAAGTTTTCCTGCAAAAAATCTTAAACGAGAGTTGTATAGCAATACATAATCACCTACATTAAACTCACGTTTTTGTATTCTTTTTTCATGCCATCTTTTAACTTTTTCTTTAAACAACTTGGCATTTTCGTAGGCTTTGGTTCTCCATTCATCGAATGAGCTAATATCAAATAACCTCTTCTCACTGGCAAGTTTAAAATCATAATTGAGCTCTTTAATAGCCCAATATGTCTTGAGTTCTAGTTCGAGAGCTAAGTGACATGCTTTTCCATAAACCATTTTATACAGAGACATACCCATAGGATTTTTATATGCAGTTCTATAGGCCCATAATGCATCATCAAGTTTCTTGGAGCAATTCTTTCTAGACCTATTCAAAGTCTTTTGCAAAATTAATTTGAGCTCTCTATTACTCAATTCTACTTGACCACTAGACCGAGGGTGATAAGGAGATGAAATTCTATGATTAACATCATATTTAGCAAGCATTTTACGGAAAGCACCATGAATAAAATGTGAACCACCGTCAGTCATTAAGTATCTCGGGACTCCAAACCTCGGGAAAATAACTTATTTAAGCATCTTAATAGAGGTGTTATGATCAGCATTACTAGTTGGAATAGCTTCTACCCACTTAGTAACGTAATCAACAACAACTAAAATATGTGTATACACATTAGAGAAAGGAAAAGGTCCCATATAATCAAAGCCCCAAACATCAAATGGTTCAATAACGAGTGAATAGTTCATAGGCATTTCTTGAAGTCTACTAATATTACCAATTCTTTGACATTCATCACAAGATAAGACAAACTCACGGGCATCTTTGAAGAGAGTAGGCCAATAAAAACCAGATTGCAATACCTTATGTGCAGTTCTATATCCAGCATGGTGTCCTCCATAAGCTTCGGAGTGACACTTGCGTAGGATCTGTTCCTGTTCATGCTCAGGTACACAACATCTAATAACACCATCTACTCCTTCTTTATAAAGATGTAGGTCATCCCAAAAGTAATGCATCAAATCATAGAAGAACTTTTTCTTTTGCTGGTATGTGAAACTAGGTGGTATGAATTTAGCAACAATGTAATTAGCATAATCAGCATACCATGGAGCGGTATGAGAAGCATTTATGACATTTAATTGCTCATCAGGAAAGCTATCATCAATAGGTAGTGGGTCATCAAGCACATTTTCTAACCTAGACAAGTTGTCTGCAACGGGGTTCTCAGCTCCTTTTCTATCAACAATATGTAAATCAAATTCTTGTAGCAAGAGAACCCATCTAATAAGTCTAGGTTTAGCATATTTCTTTTCCATAAGATATTTAATAGTAGCATGATCAGTGTGAATAGTTACTTTAGAATCAACAATATAAGGTATGAACTTATCACAAGCAAATACGACTGCTAAGAATACTTTTTCAGTAGTAGCATAATTTCTTTGAGCATTGTCTAGGGTTTTACTAGCATATTGAATAACGTTTACTTTCTTATCAACTCTTTTCTCTAGAACAGCACCTACATCATAATCACTAGCATCACACATAATTTCAAAGGGTAAATTCCAATCAGGTGGCTGAACAATAGGTGCAGACATCAATGCTTTCTTAAGTATTTCAAATGCTTACACACAATCATCATCAAAGACAAATGGTATATCTTTTTGTAATAAATTAGTCAGAGGCCGAGAAATTTTTGAGACGTCCTTAATGAACCTCCTATAAAATCTGGCGTGACCAAGGGAACTTCTTATACCTTTGATGTCCTTGGGACATGGCATCTTTTCAATAGCATCAACCTTGGCTTTATCAACTTCAATACCTCTTTTAGAAACTTTATGCCCCAAGACAATACCTTCATTAACCATAAAGCGGCACTTTTCCCAATTCAATACAAGATAAGTTTCTTCACATCTCTGCAAAACTCGATCAAGGTTGCTTAACCAGTCATCAAAAGAAGATCCATAGACGGAGAAATCATCCATGAAAACCTCACAAATCTTTTCACATAAGTCAGAGAATATAGCCATCATGCATCTTTGAAAGGTAGCAGGTGCATTACATAAACCAAAAGGCATACGTCTATAAGCAAAAGTACCAAAAGGACAAGTAAAAGTAGTCTTTAATTGATCATTGGCTGACACAGGTATTTGAGAGAAACCAGAATAACCATCTAGAAAGCAAAAATGTGTATGTTTGGATAATCTTTCTAGCATTTGATCGACAAAAGGTAAGGGGTAATGATCCTTTTTAGTGGCCTTATTTAATTTGCGGAAATCAATTACCATTCTATAACCTGTAATAATTCTTTGAGGAATCAATTCATCTTTATCATTAGGAACGACAGTAATACCTCCCTTTTCAGGGACATAATGGACAGGACTTACCCACCGACTATCAGCAACGGGATAGATTATACCTGCCTCAAGGAGCTTTAGTATTTCCTTTCTTACCACTTCTTTCATTTTAGGATTCAGCTGTCGTTGATGATCACGAACTGGTTTAGCATCTTCTTCCAAATTTATTTTATGTTGACATAGAGTTGTACTAATGCCCTTAAGATCATCAAGAGTATACCCAATAGCAGCACGGTGCTTCTTCAGAGTTTTCAATAATCTCTCTTCCTCATGCTCTGAAAGGTTAGCACTAATAATAACAGGATATATCTTTTTCTCATCAAGATAAGCATATTTAAGAGTATGAGGCAACGGTTTAAGCTCAAACATGAGATTACCCTTGGGTTTAGGAGAATCCCCTAGGATTTCAACAGGCAAATTGTGTTTTAGTCCTGTTTAAAGAATACTTCATCTATTTCCCTTCTTTCATTCATAAACATATCATTTTCATGGTCTAGCAAATATTGTTCTAAAGGATCACTAGGAGGCACGACAATAGAAGCAAGACCAATAATTTCATCCTTACTAGGTAATTCTTCTTCACGGTGTTGTCTACTAAATTTAGAGAAATTAAATTCATGAGACATATCATCTAAACCGATAGTAACAACATCCTTTTAGCAATCTATCTTAGAATTAACAGTGTTTAAGAGGGGCCTACCAAATATAATGGGACAAAAGCTATCTTGTGGGGAACCAAGAACAAGAAAATCAGCAGGATATTTAGTTTTCCCACACAAGACTTCAACATCTCTAACAATTCCCATTGGTGAAATAGTATCTCTATTGGCAAGTTTAATTGTGACATCAATATCTTCTAACTCAACAGGTGCAATATCATGCATAATTTCTCTATATAGGCAAATAGGTATTGCACTAGCACTGGCACCCATATCACATAAGCCATGATAACAATGATCTCCTATTTTAATAGAAATAACAGGCATGCCTACCACAGGTCTAGGTTTATCTTTAGCCCAAGGTTTAGCAATTCTAGCAGTTTCATCACAGAAATAAATAACATGCCCATCAATATTATTAGACAAGAGATATTTAACAATAACAGTATTAGGTTCAACTTTAATTTGCTCTGGAGGTGCATAAGTTTTAATATTGCTTTTACGAACCACAGTTGAAGCTTTAGCATGATCCTTTATCCTAACAGGGAAAGGTGGTTTCTCAACATAAGAAGTAGGAACAATAGGATCATTATAAGTGATAGTCTTTTTTTCAACTTTAATAGGTGCATCTACTTTTACTTCTATGGGAGGATGATATTTAAACCACTTCTCCTTGGGGAGATCAACATAAGTAGCAAAAGATTCACAGAAAGAAGCTACTATCTCAGAGTCAAGTCCATATTTAGTGCTAAATTTAAGAAAAACATCGGTATCCATAAAAGATTTAACACAATCAAACTTAAGTGTCATGCCTAACTCCTTACCTTCGTCGAGGCCCCAATCTTCAGAGTTGCGTTTAATTCTTTCCAATAAATCCTATTTGAATTCAATAGTCTTCATCATAAAAGAGCCAGCACAAGAAGTATCGAGCATGGTGCGATTGTTATCAGAAAGCCGAGCATATAAATTTTGAATAATCATTTCTCTTGAGAGCTCATAATTGGGGCATGAATATAACATTGATTTAAGCCTCCCCAAGCTTGAGCGATCCTTTCTCCTTCGCGAGGCCAAAAATTATATATATAATTGTGATCACGATGAATAAGATGCATAGGATAAAACTTCTGATGAAATTCCAATTTCAATCGTTTGTAATTCCATGACCCCGTATCATCACATAGCCTATACCATGTCAATGCATCTTCCCTCAAAGATAAAGGGAAGACCTTCTTCTTAACAACATCTCCGGGTACACCTGCAAGCTTAAATAATCCACAAACTTCATCAACATATATTAGGTGCTCATCAGGATGCATTGTTCCGTCTCCTGCAAAAGGATTAGCTAGCAGTTTTTCTAACACCCGAAGGAATTTCAAAGCAGACATTTTCATTTCCATTTCCATTTCCATTTTCATTTTCAGTAGGTTCAGTAGGTTGAGGAGCAACTCTTTACTCTACTGGTCGGGGTGAAGATACCCGAACAAGCCCCTCAGAGGATTACTTTCCATAGTAACAAGTGACAGTAAATTTTAGCACACTATATAAATTTTTCCTTACGAAATTCCATCTACCAAAGGCGCTTCACTCCCCGGCAACGGCGCGAGAAAAGAGTCTTGATGACCCACAAGTATAGGGGATCTATCGTAGTCCTTTCGATAAGTAAGAGTGTCGAACCCAACAAGGAGCAAAAGGAAATGATAGGCGGTTTCCAGCAAGGTATTCTCTGCAAGTACTGAAATAAGTGGTAATATATAGTTTTGTGATAGGATAATTTGTAACGAGCAACAAGTAACAAAAGTAAATAAAGTGTAGCAAGGTGGCCCAACCCTTTTGTAGCAAAGGATAAGCCTGGACAAACTCTTATATAGAGAAAAGCGCTCCTGAGGACACATGGGAATATCGTCAAGCTAGTTTTCATCACGTTCATATGATTCGCGTTCGGTATTTTGACAATTTGGTATGTGGGTGGACCGGTGCTTGGGTACTGTCCTTACTTGGACAAGCATCCCACTTATGATTAACCTCTATTGCAAGCATCCGCAAGTACAACAAAAGTATTAAGGTAAACCTAACCATAGCATGAAATATATGGATCCAAATCAACCCCTTACGAAGCAACACATAAACTAGGGTTTAAGGTTATGTCACTCTAGCAACCCATCATCTACTTATTACTTCCCAATGCCTTCCTCTAGGCCCAAATAATGGTGAAGTGTTATGTAGTCGACGTTCACATAACACCACTAGAGGAGAGACAACATACATCTCATCAAAATATCGAACGAATACCAAATTCACATGACTACTAATAGCAAGACTTCTCCCATGTCCTCAGGAACACACGTAACTACTCACAAAGCATATTCATGTTCATAATCAGAGGGGTATTAATATGCATATAGGATCTGAACATATGATCTTTCACCAATTAAACCAACTAGCATCAACTACAAGGAGTAATTAACACTACTGGCAACCCATAGGTACCAATCCCGGACTTGGAGACAAGAATTGGATACAAGAGATGAACTAGGGTTTTGAGAGGAGATGGTGCTGGTGAAGATGTTGATGGAGATTGCCCTCTCCCGATGAGAGGAGCGTTGGTGATGTTGATGGCGATGATTTCCCCCTCGCGGAGGGAAGTTTCCCCAGCAGAACAGCTCCGCCAGAGCCCTAAATTGGTTCTGCCTCGTGGCGGCGGAGTTTCGTCCGAGAAGATGGCTTATGATTTTTTCCTCATCGAAAGACTTCATATAGCAGAAGATGGTCATCGGAGGGCCACCAGGGGGCCCACGAGGTATGGGGGCGTGCCCAGGGGGTAGGGCGCGCCCGCCACCCTCGTGGGCAGGGTGTGGCCCCCCTCGTGAACTTCTTGCGCTCAGTATTTTTTATATATTCGGAAAACGTCTTCCGTGAAGTTTCAGGACTTTTGAAGCTATGCAGAATAAGTCTCTAATATTTGCTCCTTTTCCAGCCCAGAATCCCAGTTGCCGGCATTCTCCCTCTTTATGAAAACCTTGTAAAATAAGAGAGAATAGGCATAAGTATTGTGACATAATGTGTAATAACATCCCATAATGCAATAAATATCGATATAAAAGCATGATGCAAAATGGACGTATCAGCAGCGTCCTTGTTTCCTCTTTGGTGCTAAGGAAGCAGGCGCAGCCCAAGAGTACCGAGGCATCAGGCAAATGTTGCCATATCGGTGCAACGAGACCAAGACCAGAAGGACGGCAAGATGGAGGTCATCATGGAGCCCAAGACGGCGTCACCACCAGAGCATTTCGTAGGCGAAGACCACTTTTGTCAGGATAACTTGTACTAGCTGACCCCTTCAAATTTGCCCGCCGTTGTTGGCTCCCTTCCCGCTCAATATTTGGAAAGAGGACCAGGGCCTATATAAGTAGAGCTAGCCACCGCCGTAGGGAGGAGGCAGATCACTCTCACCCGCACGAGTGAGCCAAGCACAACAACACCTCAACCTCAGGAGGCTGTTCTTCCCCTTGTACTGTTCTTCATCAGCCCGAGAGGCAATCCATCACAACCACACTGGAGTAGGATATTACACCACAACGGTGGCCCGAACCAGTATAAATCTCGTGTCTTTCCGTGTTGCGAGTTCATCGAGTTCGTCCGCGAGATCTTAGCGAGTTAGGGCATAGATTGGTAGGAGGGAAAGACTTCACGCGCACCCCAGTGTTCGAACCTTAAGGGTTTGCCGGAACCCCACACCCGACACTAATCATCATACAAGTGTGTTTAATCATTGTGCCAGTCATTAGCTCTGCAATATCTTGGGCTAATTAGCATATGAGTCTTACTCTATACACTAAACCATCCAGTTTGTCATGAATTAGTCGCTATGAATAAGACTAGCCACAATGGAGCGTAACATACACCGGTAACATACATATATCCTTAGACCATGTTACTACCTTCATAGTGAGTAGTAACATAAGTGTGATAACATGCAAAGCTTTATTTATTAGGTTATAGATTCATATTGCATTGGGACATATGATGTTACAGTAACTAGCTAAGTTACTCAAACTACCTCTCTTCTCATTAACTCATTGCCACATAAGCAAATTTGCTGAGTTGGACTCGATATTACTACTGAAGTTACTCCCATTGTGACTAGTCTAAAGCTTCTTGTATCAGCATTCCGTTGATTCATCTGCCTATTGATGAGTAGCACATTAATACATAGGCTTGGCCACCTAATCACAAGTGTCATAAAAGAAGTTTGCAATGCAAGGAGACGAACATGTTGGATATATATATGTCAGCGCGTGCGTATACCCAAGAAAGTAAAACGCAGGACCAGTATCGATATGCTATAACATGTGTATCAACGTTTCTGTTGGGGCCATCTCCTCTTGTTCTTCTGCTCTCCATAGGGACGCAACTCACAGAAGAGCTACAGAGTGCAGTTATGACATATATGAGAATTAAAGACCGACCCAACACTTGCAAGGGGCGTTGCTACCAGGCAGCTAGTATCCATACGAGAATTAAATGAGACCTGGCCCATGCATGTCAGGTATAATGTTACGTATTTACTCTGGCCTGCGAATTACCCGCCCTGTATTTCACACTGGCCTATATTAAATAGCAATCATGATGCATATGTGGACGTGCGAGATTTCGGCATCACGTGTCATCATATCCCAAAAATCCGTATCCCTTCACACCGTCTTTGTTTTAGAATGGAACTACACCGCAAGAGTGCGTCCGTGTGAGCAATAGAAGCCATAGCCAAAAGTGATTTTCACTTTTTACTACTCGGGGATCTTCTGTGAGCAATCCATGTACTCCGTTTTATAGAAATGCTGTTCGGGACAGGGATTTATGAGAGGCTACATAGCTCTTTAGATAAATAATCGAAGGCCTTCCAGAAAATTTCTACGTACGGGTGGGAATCGTGTCCCCTGCTGCTCGCTGTTACCGCCCAGTACGGCGACATATACACATGCAGCAGAGGGCCGGTCAGCTATCCCGTCAGGCCTCGAACAGTACATGCGCATGCCATGAACAGTACAGGCAGTGCACGGAAGGGCCCTGTTGGGCACAGTGGCCTACCGGGCCGTAGGTCGATCACAGATACCTTTCTGAAAAGATGCGTCCGCTTACAGATGATTGCTCCAGATTCTTGTGCCGTGCCGTGAAACTGCTGTCTATCTGTGGACACGCGTACGACTAGGATAACGCGACTCGAACGCCTGTGCTGTCTCAAATGTTAGCGCAATGGCGACGAGGTGGCCGCTGCTCTACCTCGACGTCTGCAGGCCCGACACTCTCCGTGACCGAGATGTAGCACTGTGACGCGCACTCCCACCGTACATCAAGACTCCACCTGTCGCCCTGACAGTTTTTTTTACGAGGTGTCACACTGACATTTGAACACCCCGGGCATGCTGGACAACCGATTGGGGCTCCAGATTATGAGCATTGCGGGATTTCACGGTAGCCAATGACAGATAGATTGGGATTGGGGCTTTCGTTAGTGCGGACAGGCTTAGCATAGCTCAGGTATGGGTATGGGCCTTCGAACAAACGTCTGTGCCGGGAGCGAACGGACGGCACCTACCCGTAATAAATTCAGTGAAGCAATTTCTATTCGATGGTGCATACGGTGGGGGATACAACAAGTTATACGAGAGAGAACAGCAATCCCAAGGTGACTGGACGACCGAGATATGGAGAGCAGATGAGCCCGGGCTCAGAAACGTATTTTCGCATTATTATGGAATAGAGAGAAGTACATTTCAATCCCGAACTCTTGCCCTAGTCTAATTTACAACCCCGAACTTCAATACCGTCTAAATTACAACCCCCAACTCTCAAAACCGGCCAGGATTCAACCCTTCAATACCTCTTGACCGGTTTTGACCAAGTTGACCGGTTTTGACCCGTTGACTAGGTGAACAGTAAATTAAAAAAAAAATCTATTTCTTATTTTTTGTCCACATGGTGAATAGTATTTTTTTAAGTTACAATTTTCTAGCTTGTTTGGACATTTGAGTAGCTCTCAGAAAAAAGACAAATGTGGAGTCTGTGAAACAGTTAACTGTCGTGCACTGTTCGGGCTGATTTTGTTTTTTTGGCTGAGAGCTACTTAGATGTCCGAACACGATGAAAATTGGCACGGACCTCACACACTGATACATCTTCCATGCAAAAAATATTCTTTTTTTTAAATTTTTTTTTGTTTTTTGAATTTACTGTTCAGACGGTGAAAAAATCAAAATTATTTTTTGGATTTTTTTACTTTTTAAAATTTACTGTTCACCTTGTGAAAAAAATAAATTATTTGTGATTTTTATATTTTTTGTTTTTTAAAATTTACTGTTGACTAGTCATCGGGTCAAAACCCGGTCAACTAGGTCAAAACCGGTCAACAGGGAGAGAAGGGTTGAATTCTGACCGGTTTTGAGATTTGGGGGTTGTAATTTAGATGGTATTGGAGTTCGGGGTTGTAAATTAGATTAGGGCAAGAGTTCGGAGTTGAAATATGCACTTCTCTCTTATGGAATATATAACACTATCTAGTGTGAGTTTTTAAAAGCATGCATCATTACATAGCTAGCATAGCCACTGCACCTGACAATCTTTCCAATATAGCCATTACCATGTCCAACCATACTCTGTATATGTCTCAGAACATGTTGCTGCACCTCCTTTCCCCTTGCAATTTCAATTACATTTGTATAGTCAGGACCTCGTCCTACCATTCTAATTTATTGATATGGATTCATCAAGTTGTAGGAACTCCTGATCCGGCTGGACGGCACGATGTGCTAAGAGGCAGATAAAGCACCCAGATTGTCCCTGCTAGACGTATGCCGAAATCCCAGTAGCAGAATACAAAAATGACACCAGATTGCTCTAGAGTTGTGCTAAAAGGTATTAGAAGCTCAATGTCAGTCAGTCTAAATGGTATGGTAGATTGGTAGTACGTAAAAAAGCCATAATGATGCAAGTCAGCCCAACTAGCTCGATGAAGATGACAACTTATAAAGCATGATCAATGAAATGATGAACAAGAAACATTCCTTAGCACTTCTTCTGGCTATGCTTTGCTTACCTTATAAAGTGACAAATGGAAGACTGCATCAGAATTCGACCCGCGCCAAGAAAAAAGAGAGAATAATTGTTTTGATCCTCAAAGGCCTGCTGCTACTGATTTTGTTACCCAGCACACTAAGCAATTAGGTGTAGTTAATTCACATATGGACACACTAGCCTGTTGCTGATGGATAGTGTAGACTTTGCAGCAGTTGATTGCACGGACGAGGGACATGCCGCTCTGAGGCTGAGGCTGAAGGGGGGGGGGGAGGGGAGTGGGACTATAGAGCAGGTGGCTCCAAGGTCTCCTTTCTCCATTACTGCCGTTGGCGATACTCGTTCGACCGCACCTTACCCTTCTTCACTAGCGCTAAGGGAAGGGTGTGGGAGTCGGGTACATACGCCTCGGGAGAGGACGGCGGAGGAGCTTATCGCTTTCGTTGGGATCACGGGTCCGGTGACGACTGGCAGGCGTGTCAGCAGCCGGATCCAGGGACAGCTGGATGCCGACGACCTGCAGATAGCGCACGCCAAGATGGCGGCCATGCTTCGAGATATCGAGGCAAATATATGTATGTCGTTCGATAAGAGTTATTCAATTATGCATTTCACCGAGCATGAAATTGTTGATAAGGCAAACAACTTAGGTATTTCTTTGGGTTCAAATGAGAAGGAGGTTGCGAAATCCGTGAATGATCTTTTAGACTTAGAAGAGGGGCGGGCTTCAGAAATAATTCGAAATCTTGCATCTGTCAAATCTATGAATGACGATGACATGAAAAATTTAGGAATGGTTGATCTTGCAAACATTTGCAATAATCTCTTGCCTAGTGCGGAGGCCGAAGATGAGGAGGAGTCAGAAACTACGGACATTGTAGAGCCTCTAATGATGGAGGGCACTATCTCATGTACTGCCGATCCAACTTTCCCGAAGGGTGATGGGGAGAATCCCAAGCGACCCTAGAAATGGAAAATTTATCCTACTTCGGCGGTTCGTAGAAGCGCTAGGGTTAAGCTTAAGAAAAAATAATTCCATGATGACTTATGAAAGGAATCTTTTGGAATAGCAGAGGTCTAGATGACTTGGCTAAACGAAGGTTCCTGGCTGAGACAACCATAGAGCAACAATAAGATTTTATTGCGCTAATGGAAACACGGGGAGATAACTTTACCTCACAGTTCCTTGCAACTCTTTCTGAAGGAATCGATTTTGATTGGCATGTCTTACCTCCTAGAGGAAGATCTGGTGGGATATTACTAGGGGTTCGGTGTGAAACACTTGAGGTGCTTAACGTGGTTCGGGGAGATTTTGCGGTCAAGTTTCGGGTGAGATCAAAATTGGATGGTTTCCGATGGTCTCTCGTGGCTGTGTATGGGGCAGCACAACCGGAACTCAAACCTGATTTTTTAGCCGACTTGGTGCGAATCTGTGGAGATGAAACTCTGCCAATCCTAGTCGGTGGGGATTTTAATATAATTCGGAGGAGAGATGAAAATAACAATGACAATTTTGATGGACGTTGGTCTATGATGTTTAACATGATTATCGAGAGTCTTAATTTGAGAGAAATTGAGCTCACCGGTAGCCAATTTACATGGGACAATTCGTTGCCCACTCCAACTTATGAAAAGTTGGATAGGGTACTTGCTAGTGTGGAATGGGAACAAAAGTACCCATTGGTGTCGGTTTATGCGATGCAGAGAGCGATCTCAGACCACACACCACTTCTTGTAGACTCGAGAGAGGCTACTCACGTTGCCAACAAGAATGCTTTCTCTTTCGAACTAGGTTGGTTCGAGAAAGAAAACCTTTTGGAGATCATTGTACGCGAATGGGCAAAGCCTGTTAGTGTAAGAACTACTATTGAGAAATGGCAAAACAAAATCAGTCACCTGAGACAGTTTTTGCGAGGTTGGTCCAGAAATGAGAGTGTGATTTACAAACAAGAAAAAGAGCGACTCACACAACTGATTGAAGCGCTAGATTTAAAAGCTGAAAGTAACCTTCTTACGGTTAATGAGCAAAGCTCCAAGTCCGAAGCTGAGCAAAGCTTAGGATCTCTTCTTAGAGAAGAGGAGCTCAAATGGGCATTACGTGCTAAAGTGCTTAAGGATGTCCAAGGGGATGACAATACACAATTTTTTCATATGATTGCGAATGGCAAACATAGGAAGAAGAAAATCATTCAGCTTGAACAGGACGAGGGGACAATTTTGGGGCATGAGAATATGAAAGCTTATATCTCTAATTACTATAAACAACTTCTTGGGCATCCGAAAGCATGCACGGTGGCCTTAGATGAATCTGTTATTGGAGATATCCCTCAGCTCCAGGCAGAGGAGAATGATATTCTATCTGCACCGTTTACTCAGAAGGAGGTTCTAGATGCAATCTCACAAATGAAACCGAATAAAGCACCAGGACTAGATGGGTTGACAGCTGAATTCTATAAGAAATGCTGGCATATTATCAAGGATGATCTTATGCCGATGTTTCATGACTTCTTTAACGGTCATTTGGAGCTGTTTCATCTTAACTTTGGCATGATTACGCTGTTGCCAAAGAAAGAAGAGGCAGTTCGGACCGAACAATTCCAACCAATATGTCTTCTTAACGTGAGTGTCAAAATTTGCACAAAGGTGGGTACCAATAGATTGACACATATTGCTCATTCAGTGGTACAACCAAGCCAGACAACGTTCATGCCAGGGCGACACATACTTGAAGGGGTGGTCGTTCTGCATGAAACGCTACATGAAATTCATTCGAAGAAGCTAGATGGGGTTATCTTCAAAGTGGATTTTGAGAAGGCATATGATAAAGTTAAGTGGCCTTTCCTTCAACAGGCAATGTGTATGAAAGGATTTAGTGAGGCCCGGCGGAACCAAGTGGGCTCTCAAGTCCAGAAGGGTAGTGTCGGAATCAAGGTTAACGATGATATCGGCCATTACTTTCAGACACACAAGGGTTTGAGACAAGGAGATTCCATGTCTCCTCTCTTGTTTAATATAGTGGCCGATATGTTGGCCATCCGTATTGGCAGGGCCAAGTAGCATGGTCATGTGGAGGGGTTAGTTCCTCATCTGGTCGATGGAGGAGTATCCATCTTACAGTACGCTGACGACACTATCTTATTCATGGAACATGACATTGCTAAGGAGCGTAATATGAAACTTATATTATGTCTCTTCGAACAATTGTCTGGTTTAAAGATAAACTTCCACAAGAGTGAGTTGTTCTGCTTTGGGAAGGCCAAAGACGAGCAAGACACTTATAGACAATTGTTTTGGTGTGAATTAGGTTCTTTATCATTTAGTTATTTGGGTATACCAATTCATCACCATAAGTTATCCAATAAAGAATGGAAGTGTATCGGAAAACGAATTGAAAAAAGCTTAGCTGCTGGAAGGGCAAGCTTATGTCTTATGGAGGTCAGCTAGTGCTGATTAACTCGGGTACTGACTAGTATGCCGATGTTCCTACTATCGTTCTTCGAAATATCGAAAGGGGTATGGAAGCGGCTGGATTTCTTTAGATCCCGGTTCTTCTGGAAGTCAGATGAGGCCAAGAGGAAATATCATCTCGCGTGATGGAATATTCTTTGCCGACCAAAAGACCAGGGGGGTCTTGGTATTGAGAATTTAGAAATCAAGAATAAATGCCTTATGAGAAAATGGCTTTATAGGTTAGAGACGGAGCCGGAGGGCATGTGGGAACATATTTTGCGTAATAAGTATTTACAGTCGAAAACGCTCGCCCAGGTTACCGTGAGACCAACTGACACGCCATTCTGGAAAGGGCTTATGAGAACGAAGGACTTGTTCATTCGTAGGGTCAAATTCTTGCTTGGCAATGGGATGCCAACAAGATTTTGGGAGGATACGTGGTTAGGAGAGACACCCTTGGCAGTACAATATCCTGCCCTTTATAACATTGTGCAACGTAAGGAGAATTATGTAGGCACAGTTTTCCAAACGATTCCCTTGAATATTCAGTTCAGACGGGTTAGTTGGTGAGCGATGGACTGCATGGATGCACTTGATTCAGAGATTGATAGATTTCAACTCTCTGACCAGCCGGATTCGATGCAATGGAAATTGGCTAAAAATGGGGTATTTATGGTGAAATCTTTCTATATGGATTTGATTAATTCTGGCCCAATCTCAAGATCATTGCATATTTGAAAGATTAAGGTTCCCTTGCGTATTAAAATTTTCATGTGGTTCATCCACAAGCAAGTAATACTCACAAAGGACAACTTAATCAAGAGGCGATGGGTAGGTAGTTCACGTTGTCGTTTTTGTGATCATGATGAAACAATACAACATTTATTCCTTGAATGCCCACTTGCCAAATTTCTTTGAGAATGATTCATATAGCCTTCAACATTAATCCTCCATTTGAAATTAAGTCATTGTTTGGAACGTGGTTAACAGGGGTTGAACATACTACTGATGCTCGTATTCGGATTGGAATATGTGCACTTCTGTGGGCTATATGGAACTGCAGAAATGATTTGATATTTAACAGACAACACACTTTAACTTTCTTGCAGGTCATCTTCAGAGCTACCGCGTGGATCCGTACGTGGTCCTTACTGACTCCTATGAAATCCAGGGAGCCTTTGGTTACTGGGTGCAACCAGGTGGAGATGGTAGTATGGGCTATATTCAACCGGTTCGGATGACGGTCGCATACATGATAGGAGTCTAGGAAGCTTATCCTTCATATTGTCGTACCGGTTGTGATTGTCAACATGTACTTTTCTCATTTGCTTCGCTCTGCTTGCGAGCTGTAATACTTTTATGACTTTGTGCTACTTCGTGGATTGTTTAATAAGAGGGCTGCATGCATCATTATGATGCTGAGGCCGGGGGTACGCCTCCATTTCTAAAAGAAGATGTTTTTATCAGGAAGAGTAAAACTAATTAATTATAAACCTAGTTAGGAAAATGTATAAGTATGTATAATACCACACATTTTACCCTTTTACAAAAAAGAGGATAGCCCCCGGCCTCTGCATCCGAAAGATGCATACAACCATATTATTAAAACAAAAAGTCAACATGTCTCAAATATGTTGCAAGATCGCAAAAAGGAGCTAAAAAGATGATAAATGAAGTGCCACGACCGATGAAAATAGGATAAGATGACTAAACACCTAATCTATTATTGGACCGCCATCCACCGGTTGTACATATCCCGTGGTACCATCTCCCAATGGTTGCACCAAAGGGCCATATGCTCCTTGGCTTTCCGCAATGCTGAGCAACGACCACATACGGCAGTAGCTCTGTAAATGACCTGCAAATGTTTGTCTATTAAAAATCACACCATTCCGACAATTCCACACAACCCAAATTAATGTGCATTCCCGACTCAAATATGCGCCGTTGTTTTAGGCTCAACTCCACACTACTAGGAAAAGGGCTATACCTAATATGGATATTAATCACGCACCATATATGTGGTGCGCCACTGCTATATAGCAGTGACGCATCGGATACAGGTGCGCCATTAGTGTCCTCATTACTAATGGCATACCACACACACGGTGCGCCATTACTAACAATATTTTATTTTTTTATTTTTCCAAAACTACTAATGACGCACCAAGGCACAGTGCGCCATTACTAGTTTTAACTAGTAATGACGCACCACACACTACGTGCGCCACTACTAATAATTTTTTTTACTTTTTTTCAAAACTAGTAATGGCGCACCAGGGTAGAGTGCGCCATTACTAGGTCAAATTAGTAATGGCGCACCACTATCAAGGTGCGCCACTACTAACAATTTTTTTTGCACAATTAGTAATGGCGTACCACCTAATAATGCGCCATTAGTAACCAGGGTTACTAATGGCGCATTATTAGGTGGTGCATCATTAGTAACCTGAGACCAGCTAGATATTTTGGACATCCACCTATCACACTCATTTTCCCCACTTCATTCTCTCCACCTCCTCCTCCAAGCTTGTCTCGGCTGCCTCCTCCTCCTCACCTCATTTGCACCATAGATTCACCCAAATTAAGTGGTTAAATTTTCTTTTTTTGATAGGTAAGTAAGGGGAAAGCTTCTTTATGTTGTAGATCTACTTTTTTCTCCCTCCAACAACGTGCACATGCACTTTTTATGGCCTAGATCTACATATGTTTGTGGTGTTGCAGGTACCGGTATTTGAAATGCGATAGTTGCCAATATTTTGCCGGAATGTTGATTCATTTCCGTTTCGGCGAGAATTTGGCACTATGCATTCTTTTTGGTCCTAATTTTAGGCAAAGTCATGCCAATTTTTTTTGGTTCTAAAATATCGTTTTGCTCTACCCCGCAGGCGACCATGGTCCGCACGATGACCGAAGGCACCGTGAATAGGTTTTTGAGCTCCGCGAAGGCCGAGATGCTTCAAAAGAACGAACCGGAGATAAGATGTCCGTGTCGAAGATGCAAGCTGAGGAGCCTTATGGACCCGGATTCCGTACTGGTGCGGGACCACCTGCTCTTGCGTGGTTTCATGGATGGCTATCGGTGGCAAGGTGATGAAGATGATTATGAAGTCATCCATGAGGGCCAGGCAAGAAATGAGGAAGGGCAGCAAGACAACCGCGGCGAGGGCGGGCGAGAAGACGAAGAATCTCCAGGACACGATCACGAAGTAGATGCAGTACACAATCATCATGTAGAAGATGCCGGACATGATGATGAGGAAGATGCCGGAGCAGACGAAGGGCATGATCACGAAGATGAAGATGCCAGAGCAGACGACGATGGACCATCGATGGGCTGGGTGCAGGGCCCTCATATTCAAGAGCTGCTTCTCAAGCAGACAGATAACGCAAGAGCTGCCGCCTGAGAGAAAGCCAAGCTGGATCTACTGGAGATAGACGCGGTTTCACGGTAATCAGATGCCACCCACCGTTTATAGGGTTCAACTGGTTCGGGTGCTGCCGGGCTTCGACGGCATGTTACCTCCGTATCGACCCCATGGGGCCGACAAAGATGATGTGATGACCCTCAACGTCTGCATAAGTTGGCCCATGCTTTGGCCGAAGAGCCAGATTCGTTTGGGGGTGGGGGACACCACCCCACAGACAACACCGCCAGTCGTGCCAGCACCAAGCCATGGCAAGACCCCCGCAACGTTACCGGACATGCCAGACATGGATATGGCACAGGATCCGGACATGCATATGGTACAGGATCCGGACGACGACGATGACAACGACGGTACATTTACCAACGTCGATAAGTGCTTCAACAAACATGGATACGGTAACAAATTCTTGGGGCCTCCTTCTCAAGAACCCAACCATGCAAAAGACGATCTAGCTGGTACCACGGAGAAACCCAGTTGTAACTGGCGTCGTCTGGCGTTCAGTTCTCAGGAGACGCCTCCAGCTACCGCCTTCACTGAGCCTCAGATAGCCGAGGTGCGAAATATTATCAGCCCCAACACACTCAAAAGGTTGTCTGTGAGCGGAACTCGATCCCATTACATCAGAATAAGAAGGGACGGAAAAGAAAGAGTAAGAAGGGTGCGAGCCAGCCGACACCGAGTACGATCCGTGCTCAGGACGGGCCACCTTCACCTAAGGATATCTCGAGGAGGGTGCATGTGGCGGGTAGGCCGATGCTACCAACTAATCTGCTCAATGCTGCAACCGGTGCTATGCGGAGTCTGCATGACAGTGTTCTTTCTTTGGAGAAGCGGCGTCTCCGAGAGAATGATGTGGCATACCCGGTTTTCGTGGCCAAGGTGCCAGAGGGCAAGGGCTTTGTGGATAACGCCATCGGGGTATGATCGTCCTGCGGTTTGATGACATCTTCGCTATGTTTAACCTTCATCCGCTGCACAACACCTTTGTTCGGCTATTTTCGCTGAGTATGGAGACGTGGATCATTAGAGACAAGACCCCGGACATCGTGATAGTCGACCCCTTCTATATGCGTGCCAAGATCTTGGGCAGCGCTAGGGACAGGCAAGTTGCGAGTTCATACCTTGAAGGCGTCATTCTGGCAAACCCAGATAAGGATAACTTCCTCGTGCCTTACTTTCCCGAGTAAGTCATCCCCTCACCTCCCCGTAACATATGATTTCCTAGATTTTGATCGTTCTTTTTTTCTAACATTTCGTGTTTTGTGCAGTAACACACATTGCACACTCATCCTCTTAAGCCCAAAATATTCCACGGCCACGTATTTCAACTTGGACCGTCAGTCGAAGAAAGACTACACAAATATCAAGAAAGTTCTTGATGATGTTCTCCCCGGCTACGCCAGATTTGGAGGCACCTTCAGAAGGCCAATTCGTAGGTACGGCAAGCACGTGTTCGCCCATAATACGACGTTCCCCTGCGTCAAGAAGCCGCCTGCCGGTCAGAAGGATGCCTACTACGCCCTCCATCACATGCGGGCGATCGTACATGACCATAATCACCTTCTGCTACCAAATAATCTCAAAGATTGGGCCGCAAGCTTGTCGGCAATCCAGGACGCGAATATCAGACAAGAATTCTTTCGCATCCAGTCAGAGTTTGCGGAAATCATCCATCAAGATGTCCTTCGTACCTCGCGGCAGTTCTACCTCAGATATCAACCGTCCAATAGTGAGATAGAAACAATGCTACAAATGCAGGTTGGCAACGCCCACGATTTCATGACCATCACGATAGACGGCGGCTTCATCCATGCTTCGGTCCCTGAGTCGAGTCGAAAGTAGTGATGCTATGTGTAGTTCTGAAATATCGATTAGCTCATGTTGTAATTAAACTTTAATGAACTTGTATGTCTCTTGGGTTTGTACAGTCGTTCAACTTATATGTAATCGATGCTATTTATTAGTAGGACCATGAATCGTGCTATTAATATCTTGATTTTCTCTTCCGATCCTTTTGTTGCATACTTATATATTTCTTATGTATTGTCTGTGAATTGCTACTAACGTTTTGTTTGGCTAGTGCATAGAGATGCTGTCGTATGTCGTATACAAGGGTAAGGTTTCCGGAGTCTACGACGACTGGGAGGAGTGTCGGAGACATGTTCACCATTTCAGCGGTAACAGTTACAAAGGATACACCACTAGGGCGGAGGCGGAAGCTAGATACGCACGCTATCTAGCGGGAGAGAGGAGGGAGCGGAGGAGGAACCGGATGAAGACCAGTTCATCGCGATGATGCTCATCGTGATGACCGCAGCTCTCTTCTATGTGATGGTAGTTTAGATGATCAATATCGACTTGTAATATGAAGACAAACTCGCTACTCACGGTCTCGAGACTTGTAGTGTTCTAACTTTGTTCAGTCTTTTGAATTCAGAGACTAATATGATGAATTGTATTCGGAGACTAATCTTCTATTGTATTCGATGAATCTACTGTTTATATGTTGTGCTGTCTATATTCTGTGTAGTAATATATTTTGTAACCTGTGCAAATATCAGAAAAGATTTTTTTTCCTAATATTCATACTAATGGCGCACCACACTGCACTTTAGTGGTGCACTGCAATAAACACACTAGTGGCGCACTACCTAGAAGTGCGCCATTAGTAACGCAGAGCACAAGGTAAATATGCCCCCCTGGGAGGCATAGTAATGGCGCACCGTTTGACATACTAATGTGCAGCACTCCCTGATGCGCCACTATTGTTTGATATACTAATGGCGTGATGATAGTGGCGCATCTGTAGTGCGCCATTAATGGCCAAAACAGGTGCGCCACTAGTTAGCCTTTTCCTAGTAGTGCCATCTAACCATGTCCTAAATAGCGGGGTAGTACTGTTAGGAGGACTGACGTTAAATGCCACATGTACGGTAGGCCATAATAGCTTTTTAGTGGGTAATTAATAAAAAGATGTTTGATAGTTTCTTCTTGATCACAAAAGCAACATCGTTTACTCCCTTCCCAACTGTCTTTTGCCAACTTGTCATTCGTCAATATTACTTCCTTATGCACAAACCACATAAATATTTCAATTCTTAGAGGCACTTAAACTTTTAAATGTGGGACGATTTAGGGATTGAATCAGAGCCAGTTAAATCTAGATTCATAGACTTCACCGAGAAAACTCCTGATGCTCGAGAGTTTCCAGTGAAGAGTATCAGGCTCATTCGAAAGATTAACCTCCGTCAACCTACGTACAAAATGTAGCCATCTATCACATCTGTCCCCCACCAGGGACTTTCGGAAGTGAATATTTAATGGCACCGACCCAAATATTGTACTTACAAAGGCTTCCTTTTATTGTACAATGTTGTAGTATTGTTTTAATGGGGGAGAATTTTACTTCCCTGGCCTCTGCAACAACTAAGGCCTCCTTTGGTTTGTAGGATTTTTGTAGGAATTCTATAGGATAGGATTTGCAAAGGAAAAATTCCTTTGAAGCCCTTTCGTTTGTAGGAATGGATTCCTATTCCTATGTAGGATAGGAATCAATCCTTCACGTTTTGGAGGAAAAAAAACATTAGCCTAGACTCAATGGAAAAAATCCTATCCTATGCATCAAATGACATCTCTTTCTCTATAGGAATTGACATGCATGTCATCTCACTTTCTATGATTTTCCTATTCCTATAAAATTCCTATCCTATGAACCAAAGAAGGCCTAAAGATGCATACATTCATTAAGCATGAGTACCCATATTTTTATCTTGGTTAATAACCAAGCCTAGTCCTCTAGATAAACCACATGAGATCATGAAAGGCTGGTCCTCAAGAATAGATAGGAACTTAAATTTGCCTCTGTGAGGATTTGAATTCAAGTGTTGGGTTTGTACATCCACTCACCTAACGAGTTGAGCTAGACTCACTCCCCTAGCTCACTCAAATATTACCTAGCTCACTCACCCACTTGCCGATGGATTCCAGATCCATATGGTTACCACTGGAAATGACCTTTGGCAAGCCGCCACACCTCAAATTAGGTAAACCGTACTTGAGAAACCGTGAAAGAGCAAGAAAACCTACGCATCCGGTCAGGCCCGGAAAATTTGTAACGTATTATATATGTGTTGTATATTTGTAGGTGTACATATGGGGAGTGGTCGTCTCTGCGTTCCGGATATAAACCGAATGGATTGTGTTGACCGGAAAAATACAGCCCGAATCTCCTAGCGCGATCCTACTGGAGGCGCATAGCTGGTAGTAACCGTTTCCACTTGAAATTCATTTTGCATCTTCGTAATTTCTTGGGCATCAGTTTTTAGTTTCATGTCAGGAGGGTGGGTGGCTCGAATTTTTTTCCGGACAACCCTTATTTGTAGCTGTACATATATGTGAGTCTATGAAGACACTTATGAGGATCAGAAATCTGAGTAAGAGAAATGGCATAAGATTTGTTGGGTATGTAGTGGACTAGTGGTGTAGTAGAGGATGATGAGATGGTATGGAAAGTCGAGTAAGAAGAAAAGTCGATGATATGAGAAAGTTTTCTTCAGAATATATAATGTAGATTCAAATGTGGTGGGTTAGATACCGACGAGCAATTCAGCTCATCAATGAAATCTACTCGGTACATGAGAATTGATATTACCTTGTGGTGTTAGTCGTAGTACCACATATTCTCCACCTGTATGCTCACACAACTGAAATATGCAGGCCTGATTAATGGGCTTCGTGATCGTACTGAGATCTCAATATTTTGGACTTAATTGTCCAGATACATTACGATACTGAACATGATTCACCCTGATTACTACAAAACTGCGTAGGTGTTCAGTTAGGCTTTACTCGTGGCCTTTGGTTTTTGCCTTATAAGCCAAGAAGGACATATGTAGTTGTTTTTTTCTTTTGACTGATCATTTGGATATTGGCCAAAACAAAATTCCGAAGGTAAAAGCACATAGATAGGTGTTTTTCCATTCTTATAAGCCAAAAACCCTAGAGCCACAAATTAAATCGAACCAAGCATGCGTTTGCGTACTAGTGCTTATCGTAACTTGGCTTATGGCTTTCTTTTTCAGCCCTGCAGCATCGACGAAAAACCATCATCGACGAAAGGTGACTTGAATCTGAACCTGCCACATGAGAATAAGAGGCTGAGTTGGTGCTGCCAAATTAAGACGCACCTCCATGTGTACAAGTCCATAAATATATAATACACCTTGTTATTGACGGATTATTTACCTATACATGACAGTCACAGGGAGAATAGGGAGTTTGAGGTTTAGATTGTTCAACGGTATGCAAGAAGCATCGATTACAATATAGTATTCTCTATGGCATGGACAGCGTTGCTGATTACAACATGATTAGGCTGAACCATCAATGCTGAATTAAAACAGAACAGAAAATCTTTAGCTCGTATTTGTTGTCAGATTTATTCACTAGCATATATGGAGCCAAAACGAGCAAGCAAATACCACTGAGCGAGAAAACTTTTGACTTGATGAATGATGAGCGACGTTAAAACTAATGAGCGGACGGAGTATATTGACAACCACGTAAACATTCAGTCCTTCAATTATCGCTCTAGTGTATGTTCTCCCACCAACATGATGCTACAAATCATGCACCTACAGCTACCTCCAGTTAATGCCAGAACATACAAGTCTAAGTGATGGATAGTGTGTTCGTTGATAACAGAGAAGTCCCAGCCAGCAAACGTGAAACACTATGCTGTCCAGTCAGTCACCAACATAGATACGCCACGGGTCTGCTGATTTGATCGCACGATGAATGTCGACTGAGTTGTGCCCCCTGTATTGTCAAAGGACAGAAAGATACAGGAGTTCCGGTGGTAGAAATATTTCTGGCACCTCTCAATCCTAGCTAAGATGTGTGTGTGCGCGCGTGGTTATTTAATAGCAGCAGATAAGATTCCGTCCCCAGCTAGCACAAATGGATCAGCTGTCGAGGTAGTATGATTTGATTTGATTTATCACAAGAAGTACGTCGGAGGGTAGAACAAGATACCAAGAGAAGCTCAATCCTAAATAGACCTGACTATATTGGCTGGTAGAGGCCTGCGGGGTGCTTCTGTTTGAGAACTTGAGATACATAATGTGGAACTGACTGAGGTCAGTAAGATATAATGGAAACTCATCACTGAGACTTGCACATAAGAGATGAGTGACAACGTTCCTAGTAGTATCGTACTCCACAACTGCTGCACAATCGAGATTTTAAGTGTGTCCTTAATATTAAAGTTTTCTTGTCACCACCGAGACCACCCTCGATACAGCAATGTCCCCGACCACCGAGACGTTGCATTCCATCCCGCTTCGGCCTCCGCGGTGGTTTCTCCAACAGCATCTACTTCCACAGATGGCTACTCGACAGTCGGGACGCGTTTATAAGACACCAACAGTCTACCGATGCTGCCACATCCCCTGACAACATGGACACTCCTCTGCCACTACCGGCGGCGCCTCCTCGACTTGAACCATTCCATCTGTGCCACCCATGCCGACCGCCCAGGTGGCACCGACGCATGCTCCATGGCTCATCAATGATATCCACGCTGTACAAGAGAATTGATATTACATTGAAGTGTTTAGTACTAGTACCATATACGTATATATTGTACACATTTACGCTCACACAAGTGAAGTATGCAGGCATGATTATTTGGCTTCTTGATCGTACTGAAACCTCAACATTTTGGACCTAATTGTCCGGATACATTCTGATACTGAAGTTGATTCACCCTCATTACTACATAACTGCCCCTAGGTGACCAGTTAGGCTTAACTCATAGCTTTTGTTTTTTGCCTTATAAGCCAAAAAGCACGTATGTAGTTGTTTTTTTTGGCTTTTCAATGAATAGTTGAATATTGGGCAAAAGCGAAAATCCAATGGTAAAAAGCACATAAATAGGTGTTTTTCAATTATTATATGCCAAGAAACCTAGATCCGCAAATTAAATCTAATCAAACACACGTTTGCCTACTAGGGCTGATCCTAACTTGGCTTGTGGCTTGTGGCTTTCTCTTTCAGCCCTGCAGCTTAGTTCCATACAGCCTAAATTATTGCTACCAAATTAAAACACACCTCCATGCGTACACATCCATAAAATATATAATAAATCATGTTCATGAAGGATTATTTGCCTATGCATGACAGTCACATGGAGAATAGAGAGTTAGATGTTTAGATTGGTTTGTTCAACGGCACGCCACAAGCATTGATTACAATGTAGTATGCTCTATGGCATGGAGGGCTTTGCTGATTACAACAAGATTTGGCTGAACCATCGATGCTAAATTAAAACAAAACAGAAAATCTTAAGCTCGTATTTGTTGTCGGATTTATTCACTAGCGTATATGGAGCCAAAACGAGCAAGCAAATACCACCGAGCTAGTAAACTTCGATGAGCGACGTTCAAAATAATGAGCTGACAGAGTATATTCACAACTACGTAAAGAGTCAATCCTTCAATTATCGTTCTCGTGAATATTCACCAGCATGATGCTACAAGTCATGCAACTACAGCTCCCGCTAATAAGTGCCAGAACATACTAGTTTCATCAATGGATAGCGTGTTCGTTGATAACAGGAAACTCGCACCCAGTAATAAACATGAAAAACTATGCTGTCCAGTCAGTCCCCATCGTAGAAACGCCACGAGTCTGCTGATTTGTTTGCATGATGCACGTCAATCAAGTTCTGCCCCATGTATCCTCCAGTGACGTAAAGCTACATGAGTTCTAATGGTAGAAATATTTCTGGCGCCTCACAATCCTAGCTAAGATGTGTATGCACGCCCGCGTGGATGGGTAATAGCAGAAGACAAGAAATGGATCAGCTGTCGCGAGGTACTGCGATATGATTTATTCCAACAAGTTGGAGATGGAAGAACAACATGTAAAAACAGCTCATTCCTAACTAGGCCTGACTGACTATGTTGGCTAGGAACAGAGAGGCCTGAGGGGTGCGAGATATATAAGGTGGAACTGCCTGAGGTTGGTGAGATATAATCCAATCTCATCACTGAGCCTTGCACATAAAACGTTGAGATGAGCGACGACGTTACTATTATCGTAATCCATAACTACTGCACAATCAAGATTTTAAGTGTGTCCATAGTATTAAAGTTTTCTTGCACCGCCGAGACCACTGAGATCGCTACAGCGATGTCCCCGACCTCCCAGATGTGGCATTCAGTTCCCGCATTGGCCTCCTCGGTGGCTTCTCCAACAGCATCTACTGCCGCACATGGCTACTCTCAGTTTTCACCTCAAGTTGGGACACCTCTCTATGACATCAACGGTGTGCCGCAGCATGTCCCGGCGCTGCCGCATCCCCTAACACCACTGACACTCAGGGATCTCACGGCGCCACCTTTTCAACAATATCGGTCTCCTCTGCCCCACTACCGGCAGCGCCTGCTCCATTGTAATCTTGGCCTCTCCGTGCCGACTGCCTGGCTGGCCCTGACGCATGCTCCATGGCTTTGTCCTTCGAGAACGTTTGTCCACACCATGGCCACGCCTGCTCGCCAAGGCATCATCCACGCGAAGGCCCTGTATGCCGATACCAATGTTGCCGTCACCACCTCGATGCATCTTCCTTCTAGTGCCCGTGCTGCACTATGTGATCTGGCATGCTCTACGGCAATGATGGAAGAGTTTGACGCGCTACAAGAAAACCTCACATAGACCCTCGTGCCATTCCGCGTGGTGCAAACATCGTTACGCACAAGTGGGTTTTCTCTGGGATAAGACCAATCCGGAAGCTTCCTTGTCGCAGGAGGCACACATGGGCTGCTCCGCTCAAATAACTCTTTGACGATCCATCTGGTCCCAAGTCACGTCGAATACCTCGTGGTTATTGCGGACGACCCACCCATGGCGCTGGAGCAAGCGTAGATGAACCCTCACGTCTAAATTAAATCCCTGAATTCTATACCCTGTACTCACCGATCCCGGTCGATCTCGACCCTGAACCTGTTTGGCACATAGGGAAAAACATGATCCTGGCTGGGATCGATCTTTACTCGAGTTAATTGCACAGAAGTACCACAATTCGGGCATCACATGTAGATTGGTACCATGGTTGCTAATTTTTACGTGTCAGTACCAACATTGGTCTAAGTTTTTGCAAATTAGGCTAAAACGCGTATTTATACGTATTGACGCCCGATCCGACAGCTCGGGCCCACCCGTCAGGTGCCACGCTGGCCAATCGACGTGTGCCCGCACGCTGACTAGGACGAGCCGGTGCGCTGCTGCTCTCCAACCTGGTCCGGTCGCACCAGCTCCAGCCCGGCCACACCATTCCCCTCCCCTCCTCCTCCTCGCTCGTTTCCTCCGTCGCCGCCGCCCGCGTCCCAACTGCCGGCCGCCACACCGCCCCGCCGACGCCATGGTTTTGGAGGAAGAAAGCAGCGATGACCATTCTAGCCTCCCGTACATGCAGTCTTCCTCCACAGACGGTCTCAACGAGGTCAGTACAGGGTTAGGGTTAGGGTTTCAGATTTGGGATTTCTTGATTTGGTTGATATCGCTAGGTTTTGATTTGGCCATTGTCTTTGTGCGAGCTTCTGCTGGTCCCTTTCAGCATTGAAGATCCAGATTACAAGGGGCTTGAGCTGGATGTGATGTCTCCATGTGAGAAGCACGACATGGCATCTGAGAGGCTTGTTGCCTTTGAAGGAACAGACACATGCAGGAGGTTTTTAGCATGTGCACAGCCGGTATGGATTGTAGGATTGTAGGCATACTGATTTTTTTTCTTACTTGGTCAATGCCATATTGAACTCTGTTTGCTGGAGTACTCTGCTTGCTGTCAACATTTTGGTTCATAGTGGTTAGAGTACATTAATTTTTGTTAATAGAGTAGCTTACAAATGTTTGAACACTCCTTGATATGAACAGTAGAGTAACTAACCTAGTCAGTCAGCTACTCAAGTGGCTGCTCTTGTTAAATGTAGTGGTCTGATGCTAAATTTAGACATTCTTTTTGGCAACTGCAGTGATTTTGTGTAATTACTTGCTGTATGAACTGTTTTGTTGTTGTTGTTGTTTTTGCAGGAAGGTAGCAATTGTGGCTTTGTTGAATGGGTTGATCATCAGTGGCCCCCAACAACGCAGAATGCATTGTTGAAGCTATGGGCAATGGTTGAAGATGCCAAAAGTGCTAGGGTTAATGACAATATTGAAAGTTCTTTCACTATCCACCATCTGACAGAAGAGAAGAACAAGCTGGAGGCCAACTATGACAAGCTAGTCCAAGATGTGCATGAGCTGATGAACTTCCAGGAAGATAAGGTGGTGGATTTCAGACATCTGCAGTCTGTCATTATATATCAGCAGGAGGTAAGAAAAGAACTAATTGATGATATGAAGGCAAAGATGGCAACTGAGATGGCAAATAAAGATGCAGAGACCCAGCAACTTACTCAGAAGTATGAGCTGCTGCTCAACCTGACAAGAGCTCAAGCAACAGTCATTCAGAACTTGAAGTTGAACACAATGAAAGAGAAGCAAGTGTTTACTGAAGCCAGTATGAATTTGGAGCTGAAGAATGCAGAACTAACTAAGTGTCAGGAGAAGCTCACCCAAGAGAAGCTACAGTTGAAGCTTCAGGTTGCTGATCTGCTTAAGGGAAATGAAAAGCATATTGAAGAGAAGTGGCAGTTAGAGTTTCAGAATGAAAAGTTGAAGGAGAAGTTCAGGGGGATTCAGTCCATCTTGGAGAAGTGAAGAAGATGAAAATGAGATTAGTGGCATTGCTGACCTTTTGGGAATGATGGTTGTGTAATGACCTAGCATCTAGGAACTAATGTTGTGTACTGTATGCTTGTACTAATGGTGAACTATGGCTGTGTATGTATGTAGTAGTTATGCTTTTCATCCTTTTGTGAGAAAATGATGAACTATGCATTTGAAGTAGAACTCCTCTATGTATTGTGAACAATGGTTATGTATTGGTATGTATGGATCAGTTTCTTTTTACGTATGGATATGCTGATTATGTAGATGGATATGTTGATGATGGTACATTATGACAATGTTGCAGCAAACCAGACAGTACATTGCAATAAAAGAGGAACAAGACCCACTAAATCTCATTGCATCATAAGATAACTTCACTGATCCATTACAACTTAATCCATTACAACTTGGCTACAACTGAACCAACTAACTAACTTAATATCTTGCCTGCAACTAAGCCAAGCACAAATATAGTGAAAAGAAACAGCACATCGTGAAATTTGACCCTAATCCCTGCAATCTCTGCATTCTTCTCTCCGAGTTGAGTTTGCAGAGACAGAAACATGGCCTCCCTTGTGCCATCATCTTCACTTGGAGTCAGGATTGGAAATTGATCTTCAGATCTAGCAACAGTTGCACCTTTAAGCCTCCATACTTCATCACGCAGATCCCCAATGAGCTCACTCCAGAATGTGGGCAATGGATCATCATGCCATTGCACAAATCCACAACCACCATGCTATTAAGATACACAAGCAAATTTCACCATGCTGCCACATACTATTGCACAAAAGAAAGAGGAAGAAAATTAGGGCTAAAACAACACTCACCATAGCATCCACGCAGCTATAGTACCTCCTACCAGGGTTCTGCCTGCTCCAGGAGATCCATCTTGGCGTCTTCCTCGGAGTTGAGCAGTGGCACATCACTGGAGGCTCGTATGCCATTGGGTTCTCGTGGTAGCGCACCAGCGAGCGCGACTCCTCCCCCCTCCTTCCTGCAGCTCGATGAAATCCGGGAGCGGACCCGGCACTAGACGACCACGACATCTCCGCCGCCGGCCCCAGTCAGCGCTTCTGAGAGTTCTCCTTGGCTGCGCTCCAAATGGCCACTGCGTGGATGAACCCTAGTTTCGTTCCTCACTCTGAGATCTGGTGCTGTCACTTTAATAGTAGAAGAGGTATCTGTCCCACATGTCAGAATCCCCAAATGTGGTACTGCATGTTATGTGATGCCCCAATATTGGTACTGACATGCAACAGATAGCAGCAGTATTGGTACTAATTTGTCACAAGTAACTGCAATTGTGGTACTGCTTTGCAAATACTGGTAGTTCAGATAACCACCTAATGTTCAACATTCAGAAAACCACCTAAAGGTGAACATTCAGATAACCACCTAAAGTTCAACATTCAGATAATCACCTAAAGTTCAACCACATATCTAGTAGCAAGTTCTACATTACAATATCCAGTAGCAAGTTCTACATATCCAGTACTCCACCTCAAGTTCAGCATTACAAGCATCAAGTTCAACATTACTAGAGTACTCCACCAGTACTCCACCTCAAGCATCAAGTTCAACCAAAATAACACCACATTATTTCACATTACATGGCTCCTCCTCCTCCCATGCTAGCATTGAAGTAGGACATCCATCCAGTGTGTGTGCCATCAGTAGGAATGTCAGCATATTGCCTGGGGGCAATGAATGGCATTGGAGCACCTCTTCCAGCTCTTCCTCTGCCTCTGCCAGCTCCTCTTCCAGATGGTGGTGGTGTAGTAGAAGTAGCAGCTCCTCTTCCGCTGCCAACTCCTCTTCCTCTTCCAGATGGTGGTGGTGTAGTAGAAGTAGCACCAGCTCCTCTGCCAGCTCCCCTTCCTCTTCCAGATGGTGGTGTTGTAGTAGAAGTAGCACCAGCTCCTCTGCCAGCTCCTCTTCTTCCAGATGATGGTGGTGTAGGAGCAGAAGCAGCAGGTCTTGGCTGTCTTGCTGTTGGTGCAGTAGAAGGACCAGCAACTCTTAGCTGTGAGGTATTTGGAGAGCCACAATAATCCAAATTTTTTACTGTCATTGAACTAATTTGAGAGTGCAATACACTATGTTACTAGGTTAGTTTAATTGTCCTATACTAGTCACTTCAATTGGATAAAACCTAATCCCCAACTGGATAAAGCAGAAGATGAACAAACCCTAAAAATGCCCAATTGGATAAATCAGAGGACGAAGAGGACAAGGGTACTTACAGCACGCCGCCAAGTCCATGCGTCAACTCATGGCTGCTGCTAGGGTTCTGTTGGGGAACATTGCAGAAAACAAAAAAAATTCTACGGTTTCACCAAGATCCATCTATGAGTTCATATAGCAACGAGTGATCGGATTGCATCTACATACCTTTGTAGATCACGCGCGGAAGCGTTCAAAGAACGGGGATGAGGAAGTCGTACTCGACGTGATCCAAATCACCGGAGATCCTAGCGCCGAACGGACGGCACCTCCGCGTTCAACACACCTACGGTCAGCGTGACGTCTCCTCCTTCTTGATCCAGCAAGGGGGAAGGAGAGGTTGATGAAGATCCAGCAGCATGGCGGCGTGGTGGTGGATGCAGGGGTCACCGCAGTAGGGCTTCGCCGTTATACTGCGAGAGGGAGAGGTGTAGCAGGGGAGAGGGAGGCGCCAAGACTCAAAAGGGTCCCGCTGCCCCCTCCCTTCCCCCCTTTATATAGGCCCCCTAGGGGGGTGCGCCGGCCCTAGGATATGGGATCTCCTAGAGGGGGGGGGGGGCGGCCAAGGGGTGGAGTGCCCCCCAAGCCAGGTGGGGCGCCCCCCCACCCTAGGGTTCCCAACCCTAGGCGCATGGGATGGGCCAAGGGGGGCGCACCAGCCCACTATGGGCTGGTTCCCCTCCCCACTTTGGCCCATGGGGCCCTCCGGGATGGGTGGCCCCACCCGGTGGACCCCCGGGACCCTTTCGGTGGTCCCGGTACAATACCGGTGACCTCGGAAACTCTCCCGATGGCCGAAACTGCACTTCCTATATATAATTCTTCACCTCCGGACCATTCCGGAACTCCTCGTGATGTCCAGGATCTCATCCGGGACTCCGAACAACTTTCGGGTTACTGCATATTCATATCTCTACAACCCTAGCATCACCGAACCTTAAGTGTGTAGACCCTACGGGTTCGGGAGACATGTAGATATGACCGAGACGGCTCTCCGGTCAATAACCAACAGCGGGATCTGGATACCCATGTTGGCTCCCACATGCTCCTCGATGATCTCATCGGATAAACCACGATGTCGAGGATTCAAGCAACCCCGTATACAATTCCCTTTGTCAATCGGTACGTTACTTGCCCGAGATTCGATCGTCGGTATCCCAATACCTCGTTCAATCTCGTTACCGGCAAGTCACTTTACTCGTACCGTAATGCATGATCCCGTGACCAGACACTTGGTCACTTTGAGCTCATTGTGATGATGCATTACCGAGTGGGCCCAGAGACACCTCTCCGTCATACGGAGTGACAAATCCCAGTCTTGATCCGTGTCAACCCAACAGACACTTTCGGAGATACCCACAGTATACCTTTATAGTCACCCAGTTACGTTGTGACGTTTGGTATACCCAGAGCACTTCTACGGTATCCGGGAGTTACACGATCTCATGGTCTAAGAAAAAGATACTTGGCATTGGAAAAACTCTTGCAAACGAACTATACGATCTTGTGCTATGTTTAGGATTGGGTCTTGTCCATCACATCATTCTCCTAATGATGTGATCCCGTTATCAATGACATCCCCATGTCCATAGCCAGGAAACCATGACTATCTGTTGATCAATGAGCTAGTCAACTAGAGGCTCACTAGGGACACATTGTGGTCTATGTATTCACACATGTATTACGATTTCCGGATAATACAATTAAAGCATGAACAATAGACAATTATCATGAACAAGGAAATATAATAATCATTTTATTATTGCCTCTAGGGCATATTTCCAACAGTCTCCCACTTGCACTAGAGTCAATCATCTAGTTACATTGTGATGAATCGAACACCCAGGGAGTTCTGGTGTTGATCATGTTTAGCTCTAGGGAGAGGTTTAGTCAATGGATCTGCTACATTCAGGTCCGTATGTACTTTACAAATCTCTATGTCTCCATTTTGAACACTTTCACGAATGGAGTTGAAGCGACGCTTGATATGCCTGGTCTTCCTGTGAAACCTGGGCTCCTTGGCAAGGGCAATAGCTCCAGTGTTGTCACAGAATAGAGTCATCGGGCCCGACGCACTGGGTATGACTCCTAGGTCGGTAATGAACTCCTTCACCCAGACTGCTTCGTGTGCTGCCTCCGAGGCTGCCATGTACTCCGCTTCACATGTAGATCCCGCCACAACGCTTTGCTTGGAACTGCACCAGCTTACTGCCCCACCATTCAAAATATACACGTATCCAGTTTATGACTTAGAGTCATCCAGATCTATGTCGAAGCTAGCGTCGACGTAACCCTTTACGACGAGCTCTTCGTCACCTCCATAAACAAGAAACATTTCCTTAGTCCTTTTCAGGTACTTTAGGATATTCTTGACCGCTGTCCAGTGTTCCTTGCCGGGATTACTTTGGTACCTACCTACCAAACTTACGGCAAGGTTTACATCAGGTCTGGTACGCAGCATGTCATACATAATAGAACCTATGGCTGAGGCATAGGGGATGACACTCATCTCTTCTATATCTTTTGCCGTGGTCGGACATTGAGCTGAGCTCAATTTCACACCTTGCAACACAGGCAAGAACCCCTTCTTAGACTGATCCATATTGAACTTCTTCAATATCTTATCAAGGTATGTGCTTTGTAAAAGACCTATGAGGCGCCTTGATCTATCTCTATAGATCTTGATGCCTAATATATAAGCAGCTTCTCCAAGGTCCTTCATTGAAAAACTCTTATTCAAGTAGGCCTTAATGCTGTCCAAAAGTTCTATCATTTCCCATCAAAAGTATGTCATCTACATATAATATGAGAAATGCTACAGAGCTCCCACTCACTTTCTTGTAAATGCAGGCTTCTCCATAAGTCTGCATAAACCCAAACACTTTGATCATCTCATCAAAGCGAATGTTCCAACTCCGAGATGCTTGCACCAGCCCATAAATCGAGCGTTGGAGCTTGCACACCTTGTCAGCATTCTTAGGATCAACAAAACCTTCCGGCTGCATCATATACAGTTCTTCCTTAAGATAACCGTTAAGGAATGCCGTTTTGATGTCCATTTGCCATATCTCATAATCATAGTATGCGGCAATTGCTAACATGATTCGGACGGACTTCAGCTTTGCCACAGGAGAGAATGTCTCATCATAGTCAACCCCTTGAACTTGTCGATAACCCTTAGCGACAAGCCTAGCTTTATAGATGGTCACATTACCATCCGCGTCTGTCTTCTTCTTAAAGATCCATTTATTTTCTATGGCTCGCCGATCATCAGGCAAGTCAGTGAAAGTCCATAATTCGTTTTCATACATGGATCCTATCTCGGATTTCATTGCTTCCAGCCATTTGTCGGAATCCGGGCCCGCCATCGCTTCTTCATAGTTCAAAGGTTCACCGTTGTCTAACAACATGATTTCCAAGACAGGGTTGCCGTACCACTCTGGTGCGGAACGTGTCCTTGTGGACCTTCGAAGTTTAGTAGGAGCTTGATCAGAAATATCTTGATCTTCATCATTAACTTCCTCTCTAATTGGTGCAGGCACCACAGGAACATTTTCCTGAGCTGCGCTACTCTCTGCTTCAAGAGGCAGTACTTCATCAAGCTCTACTTTCCTCCCACTTACCTCTTTCGAGAGAAACTCTTTCTCTAGAAAGGATCCATTCTTGGCAACAAAGATCTTGCCTTAGGATCTGAGGTAGAAGGTATACCCAATAATTTCTTTAGGGTATCCTATGAAGACGCATTTTTCCGACTTGGGTTCGAGCTTTTCAGGTTGAAGTTTCTTGACATAAGCATTGCATCCCCAAACTTTTAGAAACGACAACTTAGGCTTCTTCCCAAACCATAATTCATACGGTGTCGTCTCAACGGATTTCGACGGAGCCCTATTTAAAGTGAATGTGGTAGTCTCTAAAGCATAGCCCCAAAATGACAGCGGTAAATCGGTAAGAGACATCATAGATCGCACCATATCCAATAGAGTGCGATTACGACGTTCGGACACACCATTACGCTGAGGTGTTCCAGGCGGCGTGAGTTGTGAAACTATTCCATATTTTCTTAAGTGTGTGCCAAATTCGTGACTCAAGTATTCTCCTCCACGATCTGATCACAAAAACTTGATTTTTCTGTTACGTTGATTTTCAACCTCACTCTGAAATTCCTTGAACTTTTCAAAGGTTTCATACTTGTGTTTCATTAAGTAGACATACCCATATCTACTCAAGTCATCAGTGAGGGTGAGAACATAACGATAGTCACGACGAGCCTCAACACTCATTGGACCGCACACATCAGTATGTATGATTTCCAATAGGTTGGTTGCTCGCTCCATTGTTCCTGAGAACGGAGTCTTGGTCATCTTACCCATGAGGCATGGTTCGCACGTGTCAAATGATTCGTAATCAAGAGACTCTAAAAGTCCATCTGCATGGAGCTTCTTCATGCGTTTGACACCTATGTGACCAAGGCGGAAGTGCCACAAGTATGTGGGACTATCATTACCAACCTTACATCTTTTGGTATTCACACTATGAATATGTGTAGCATTACGCTCGAGATTCATTAAGAATAAACCATTCACCATAGGAGCGTGACCATAAAACATATCTCTCATATAAATAGAACAACCATTATTCTCGGATTTAAATGAGTAGCCATCTCAAATTAAACAAGATCCTGATACAATGTTCATACTCAAAGCTGGTACTAAATAACAATTATTGAGGTTTAAAACTAATCTCGTGGGTAAATGTAGAGGTAGCGTGCCGACGGCGATCACATCGACCTTGGAACCATTCCCGACGCGCATTGTCACCTCGTTCTTCACCAGTCTCCGTTTATTCCGCAGCTCCTGCTTTGAGTTACAAATGTGAGCAACCACACTGGTATCAAATACCCAGGAGCTACTACGAATACTGGTAAGGTACACATCAATTACATGTATATCACATATACCTTTTGTGTTGCCGGCCTTCTTGTCCGCTAAGTATTTGGGGCAGTTCCGCTTCCAGTGACCACTTCCCTTGCAATAAAAGCACTCAGTCTTGGGCTTGGGTCCATTCTTTGGCTTCTTCCTGGTAGCTTGCTTACCGGGCGCCACAACTCCCTTGCCGTCCTTCTTGAAGTTCTTTTTACCCTTGCCTTTCTTGAACTTGGTGGTTTTATTGACCATCAACACTTGATGTTCCTTTTTGACTTCTACCTCTGCTGATTTCAGCATTGAAAATACCTCAGGAATGGTCTTTTCCATCCCCTGCATATTGAAGTTCATCACAAAGCTCTAGTAGCTCGGTGGAAGCGACTGAAGGATTCTATCAATGACCGCGTCATCCGGGAGATTAACTCCCAGCTAAGTTAAGCGGTTATGTAATCCAAACATAGTGAGTATGTGCTCACTGACAGAACTATTTTCCTCCATCTTACAGCTGAAGAACTTGTCGGAGACTTCATATCTCTCGACCCGGGCATGAGATTGAAAAACCATTTTCAGCTCTTCGAACATCTCATATGCTCCGTGTCTCTCAAAACGCTTTTGGAGCCCCGGTTCTAAGCTGTAAAGCATGCCGCACTGAACGAGGGAGTAGTCATCAGCACATGTCTGCCAAGCGTTCATAACATCTTGGTTCTGTGGGATGGGTGCGTCACCTAGCGGTGCTTCTAGGACATAATCTTTCTTGGCAGCTATGAGGATGATCCTTAGGTTCCGGACCCAGTCCGTATAATTGCTGCCATCGTCTTTCAGCTTGGTTTTCTCTAGGAACGCGTTGAAGTTGAGGACAACGTGGGCCATTTGATCTACAAGACATATTGTAAAGATTTTAGACTAAGTTCATGATAATTAAGTTCATCTAATCAAATTATATAATGAACTCCCACTCAGATAGACATCCCTCCCGTCATCTAAGTATAACATGATCCGAGTTAACTAGGCCGTGTCCGATCATCACGTGAGACAGACTAGTCAACATCGGTGAACATCTTCATGTTGATTGTATCTTCTATACGACTCATGCTCGACCTTTCGGTCTTCTGTGTTCCCAGGCCATGTTTGTACATGCTAGGATCGACAAGTCAACCTAAGTGTTTGCATGTGTAAATCTGTCTTACACCCGTTGTATGTGAACATTGGAATCTATCACACCAGATCATCACGTGGTGCTTCGAAACAACGAACTGTCGCAATGGTGCACAATTAGGGGAAACACTTTCTTGAAATTATTATGAGGGATCATCTTATTTACTACCGTCATTCTAAGTGAACAAGATGCAAAAACATGATAAACATCACATGCAATCAAATAATAATAGTGACATGATATGGCCAATATCACATAGCTCCTTTGATCTCCATCTTGGGGCTCCATGATCATCTTGTCACCGGCATGACACCATGATCTCCATCATTGTGTCTCCATGAAGTTGCTCGCCAGCTATTACTTCTACTACTATGGCTAACACGTTTAGCAATAAAGTAAAGTAATTTACATGGCGTTTTTCAATGACACACAGGTCATACAAAAAATAAAGACAACTCCTATGGCTCCTACCGGTTGTCATACTCATCGACATGCAAGTCGTGATTCCTATTACAAGAACATGATCTCATACATCACATATATATCATTCATCATTCCTCACAATTTTGGCCATATCACATCACAAAGCACTTGCTGCAAAAACAAGTTAGATGTCCTCTAATTGTTGTTGCAAGTTTTATGTGGCTGCAAAAGGGTTCTAGCAAGAACGTTTTCTTACCTACGTGAAAGCCACAACGTGATTTGCCAACTTCTATTTACCCTTCGTAAGGACCCTTTTCATCGAATCCGCTCCAACTAAAGTGGGAGAGATAGACACCCGCTAGCCACCTTATGCAACTAGTGCATGTCAGTCGGTGGAACCAGTCTCACGTAAGCGTACGTGTAAGGTCGGTCCGGGCCGCTTCATCCCACAATACCGCTGAAGGAAAATAAGACTAGTAGCGGTAAGAAAGTTGACAACATCTACACCCACAACAAATAGTGTTCTACTCGTGCAAAGAGAACTACGCATAGACCTAGCTCTGATACCACTGTTGGGGAACATTGTAGAAAACAAAAAATTTTCTACGGTTTCACCAAGATCCATCTATGAGTTCATCTAGCAACGAGTGATCGGATTGCATCTACATACCTTTGTAGATCATGCACGGAAGCGTTTAAAGAACGGGGATGAGGAAGTCGTACTCGACGTGATCCAAATCACCGGAGATCCTAGCGCCGAACGGACGGCACCTCCGCGTTCAACACACGTACGGTCAACGTGACGTCTCCTCCTTCTTGATCCAGCAAGGGGGAAGGAGAGGTTGATGAAGATCCAGCAGCACGACGGCGTGGTGGTGGATGCAGGGGTCACCGCAGTAGGGCTTCGCCGTTATACTGCGAGAGGGAGAGGTGTAGTAGGGGAGAGGGATGCGCCAAGACTCAAAAGGGTCCCGCTGCCCCCTCCCTCCCCCCTTTATATAGGCCCCCTAGGGGGGTGCGCCGGCCCTAGGAGATGGGATCTCCAAGGAGGGGCGGCGGCCAAGGGGTGGAGTGCCCCCCAAGCCAGGTGGGGCGCCCCCCACCCTAGGGTTCCCAACCCTAGGCGCATGGGGTGGGCCAAGGGGGGCGCACCAGCCCACTATGGGCTGGTTCCCCTCCCCACTTTGGCCCATGGGGCCCTCCGAGATGGGTGGCCCCATCCGGTGGACCCCCGGGACCCTTTCGGTGGTCTCGGTACAATACCGGTGACCCCCGAAACTCTCCCGATGGTCGAAACTGCACTTCCTATATATAATTCTTCACCTCCGGACCATTCCAGAACTCCTCGTGATGTCCAGAATCTCATCCGGGACTCCGAACAACTTTCAGGTTACTGCATATTCATATCTCTACAACCCTAGCGTCACCGAACCTTAAGTGTGTAGACCCTACGGGTTCGGGAGACATGTAGACATGACCGAGACGGCTCTCCGGTCAATAACCAACAGCGGGGTCTGGATACCCATGTTGGCTCCCACATGCTCCTCGATGATCTCATCGGATAAACCACGATGTCGAGGATTCAAGCAACCCCGTATACAATTCCCTTTGTCAATCGGTACATTACTTGCCCGAGATTCGATCGTCGGTATCCCAATACCTCGTTCAATCTCGTTACCGGCAAGTCACTTTACTCGTACCGTAATGCATGATCCCGTGACCAGACACTTGGTCACTTTTAGCTCATTGTGATGATGCATTACCGAGTGGTCCCAGAGATACCTCTCCGTCATACGGAGTGACAAATCCCAGTCTTGATCCGTGTCAACCCAACAGACACTTTCGGAGATACCCGCAGTATACCTTTATAGTCACCCAGTTACGTTGTGACGTTTGGTATACCCAGAGCACTCCTACGGTATCCGGGAGTTACACGATCTCATGGTCTAAGGAAAAGATACTTGGCATTGGAAAAACTCTAGCAAATGAACTATACGATCTTGTGCTATGTTTAGGATTGGGTCTTGTCCATCACATCATTCTCCTAATGATGTGATCCCGTTATCAATGACATCCCCATGTCCATAGCCAGGAAACCATGACTATCTGTTGATCAACGAGCTAGTCAACTAGAGGCTCACTAGGGACACATTGTGGTCTATGTATTCACACATGTATTACGACTTCCGGATAATACAATTAAAGCATGAACAATAGACAATTATCATGAACAAGGAAATATAATAATCATTTTATTATTGCCTCTAGGGCATATTTCCAACAGGTTCGCCACCCACTGATGCGCCAACCGCAATCGCTGCTCCATGGTGAGTAACATCGACTCCTCGTCATCGGTCGAGTACGCGGAGCTGGAGTCGTCGCCGCCATCCCCGTCGACGCCAGCCGTTCCGCTAGGAGGCCAGAATGGCATCTCACCGCCGCCATGGACGCCCTCGCCGCCGCCTGGCGGAATCGCCGACGCCATGGACTAGGGTTCGAGCGAGGAGGAGGGGACGGGAATGGTGCGGCCGGGCTGGAGCTGGTGCGACCGGACCAGGTTGGAGAGCAGCAGCGCACCGGCTCGTCCTTGTCAGCGCGCGGGCACGCGCGGGCACGCGCCGATTGGCCAGCGTGGCACCTGACGGGTGGGCCCGAGCTGTCAGATCGGGCGTCAATACGTATAAATACGCGTTTTAGCCTAATTTGCAAAAACTTAGACCAATGTTGACACTGACACGCAAAAATTAGCAATCATGGTACCAATCTGCATGTGATGCCCGAATTGTGGTACTTCTGTGCAATTAACTCTCTTTACTCTCACTACACTAGTGCACATGCCATGTCCTTCAATCTACTATTCCCCTCCTCGCCGCCCGGGCCGGGGACACGAGGAAGAACGGGCCGCCGCCGAAGATGGCCGCGCCCACTCGGTTGTCGCTCAACCCGGTCCTGCCATCGCCCAGGAGGCAAAGCGCGAATGAGTTGGACACCTTCTGCGTGCTGGCCACCTGGCTCGGCAACAAGGCGCTGGGGCGTGCGAGCCCAGCCACGCCAACAGAGCATGAGGCGGCGACCCCGGAGGTGGCGGCGGCGGCCAAGGAGATCGGGGACAGCGGGTTGCTGCCATCGATGGAGTTGGCGTGATTGCTGGCGTGGAGAGGTCGAGGACCATCGACCAGCCAGTGCTGAGTTGCGCGATGTATGCCTTCTTCTTTTTCTGTGTTTACACATGCATGCCTACTGGGCTGTATCCAAGAGCTCGATCGATGTGGATATCAGATCGAGGCCACCTCCTTCCAAGCGTTCATGCGTGTGGTCGACACACCCGCCCAGGTCGCGAACGAGAACCACGTATTCACGCAAGAGAGAAAGAGAGGAGGATAGATAGATGAGGAAAATGGAGATGACACGTAGGCCGAGGTTATCAGTGAGAGAAATGAGTGATCCCGACCGGTATTGTGCTTACAAACAGGTTTAGGGTTGGTTTAGGGTTAAAACCAATCAGGATTTTAGAGGATAGGGTATAAATTTCCGGGATTTAAAGGTGAGGGTTCGTTTGCTACAGGCTCTACAATCTTAAAGTTTAAATCATACTTCACTCCGCCGGAGCCTGTTTATGGTCCCGATTTCGACGGCCCGCCACTGATTAGGGTAATCACCCTATCCTCCTCATCGCTGCTACGCGAACGTAGGGTTAAGGACTCGGCTGCAATAGTGGCCCACCACTTGACGTTAACCTCAATGCCTGATATGTCTCTGTGGCTCGTCAATGAATGCGGGCTAAAGTTGATACACTGAGTTCTGACATGTTACGGAAATCTCATGAATATGGTACTCCTACATACGTAGCATGCACCCTACTTGGGTATCTCAAACTAAATGTTGTTATCCAAATAAAAAATCTGCTCTACACGCATTTAACTTATTATGTGCTTTGCTCAAATACAATTGAAACAGTCCTAACTATTCTATGCTACACGACACAAAATTAGGTGATTTTCACACACTGCTTTGAGATTGGGAGACAGGCATGTTGGACCATGACTTTTAACACCAAACAAAATATGAAGGGCCACCAAACAGATGATAAGAACATGAAAGTGCAAAAGAAAAAAAATCACAATAGTGAATCAAAGGCAAAGAACAAAAAGAATAATAGAGGCAGCGACCAGGTACAACGTATGGCTGAAGATGTCCATGACTCTCAGTATGACAAACTAGCAGACACGGTGAAGCAAAGCTAAATGGAAGAGTAACCCGGTCACCCTAAACACATAGCACATTCTTCAAATGATGTATAAACTGGAGCATGGCGACGGCATCAGACGAGGCCTCTTACTTCTACATATTTTGACACATGAGGGTAGGGTATGATCCCGAGGCCTCTCATTTCCAGATAGTATAAATGATATCGAACTTCAAGGGAGGAGATTATAAGAGAACATGCATTATATCTTTCCATGCTAGCTTGTTGTGCAATTGGCATGTGGGTGAGGCTGATTTTTTTTGAGTTTATATATGTAGTGTGGAACTGGACATGGTGGGTGGAAATCCTATCCCAAATGAATGAGAGCGGCATGTTACACGAGGGAACTGAATGGATCAACTAAATGAAAGATAACTACCATTCAGATGGGAAATGATATGGTTGATTGATGGTGCGTAAATATCCAGTGGGCCAGACCACTGTATATCTTTTCTAAAGAGTGTTCTTTTCTCTTGTCTAACAAAAGCTCTTTTAAGATGCTTTGCTGGACTAGAAGAAAAAGTAGAACTAAATCTAAGATATTGATTGGTGGTGGCCTAATAAACTGTTTAAGAATATTAACATCGTACCAACATGAAAATTAGCAGCCCCTACAAAAACAAGGCTCACACTAAAAAATTCTCAACCAAATGAAAGAAACAAATTTCTTTTACAATGAATGCAACGGGTTCTGAGAAGGTAACAAAGATAAGCACTCCCCGTACTCTACTAGAATCGTCTATCCAACACTAAGTTGCGGCGCCCTGCAAAAAAACGCCATGTCTCATATCGAAGCCGACCGTCTCGCCATCGAGAAGCTCGAGGCCGACAAGAAGGCAGCCGAGGACGCTGCTGCTGCCACCGCCGCCGCGGCCTCTGCATGGGCTACTGGACGGTATAACTCGTTTATCTCGCTCCTATTGTTTTCTGTTATAGCTATGCTAGCGTTGTACGTAGATGTATCTGCCATTAGCGTAGCATGTGCTTGCGTGATTCAATATCAGCATGTTGTTAATTCTGTACATGCCATGCTAGTGATTTATCTATGGATTAACTTAGTCAAAATACTGCCTATTTACTCTGCATTCCAAAAACCATTTATGTGCAGGAATTTTTCGGCAATTGGCTTTGCCGCTGCACTGAAACTGAATAAGTTTACCGCTACATACTTTAAGCGTTAGCAGACTAACACCACTTTATGGCTCACGGCTATGAACGTGTTCTGGGTTGCTGGTGTCTCCATGGAAACAATTGCTCCTGAACAAGAGAAGGCGTTCAGGGTGGCCACCGTCGTATTTCTCAGAGTAGTTCTTAGCATGATCGGAGAGAAATTGGTCGACGCATATTTACATGTGCATGTTGCCAAGGATTTGTGGGAAGCGCTCGAATCTAAATTCGAGGATACCAACACTGGGAGCAAAATGTATGTTATAGAGCAGTTCCACGATCACAAGATGGTTGAAAACCGTCTTGTACCAGAGCAGGCTCATTAGATAATATGCATTGTTAAGGAGCTTGAGCTTCTTAAGTGCGATTTACTGGGCAAGTTTGTCACGGGCTGATTAATCGCTAAGCTCCCTAATTTCTGGAGGAACTTTGCCACCACTCTGAAACATCAGAGGCGTGAATTCTCAGTGGAGGATGTCATTGGCCAATTGAGTGTTAAGCAGAATTCGAGTACAAAAGACTCGCACGGAAAAAGGGTTGAAGGGACTTCTGTCGCCAACATGGTGAACCAGAGGAACTTCAACTCCCACAAGACCAAGGGAAAGAACAGTGTCCAACACAATATCGACTTTAAGAAGAAGGGTAAGAAAACCTTCAAGAAGAACAAGAAGGATGAGTGTTGCTTTACTTGTGGTTCGGTTAAACATTGGCCAACAAGTGCCCAAACAAGTTTAAGAAGTCAGGACAGGACTCCAAGTTTGTCAACATGATTATAGGCAACAATGAGAATGGTGCATCTGGGTACGGTACTTTATTTACTGTTTTTTCAGTGTTTCAGCCCACCGATTGTTGGGTGGACACAGGTGCAGGTGTTCATGTGTGTGCTGACATTTCATTGTTCACTTCTTACCAGGTCATAGGCCACAGGTCCGTATTGATGGGGAATGGTGTGAGTGCTTCTGTTCATGGTGTTGGCATGGTCGATCTGAAGTTTACTTCGGGAAGGATTGTGCAGCTAAAGAGCGTGCAACATGTCCCCGCCATCAAGAACAATCTAGTTAGTGGCTACCTTCTATGTAGAGAAGGGTTTAAGTTGGTCATCGAGTCTAATAAATTAGTTGTTACTAAATATGGTCTATTTGTTGGAAAAGTTTATGAGAGCGGAGTGATGTTCCGCCTTTCTCTGATAGATTTTTGTAATAAAGTCGTGAACCATATTCATTCGAGTATTAATGAATCTGAAGTTTCGCATTCACATCTTTGTCACATTAGTTTCGGTGTTATGACGCGGCTAGCTAATTTGGATTTAATCCCAAATTTCACTTCAACCAAAGGTTCTAAGTGCCTTTCACGTGTGCAAGCTAAGCAACGTCGCAAACCTCACAAGGCTGCGGAGGAGAGACACTTGGCACCACTAGAACTCATACATTCCGATCTTTGCGAGATGAATGGTGTGTTGACTAAGGTGGAAAGAAATACTTCATAACATTGATAGATGATTTCACTAGATATTGCTATGTGTATGTGTTAAATACTAAAGATGAGGCTCTACACTACTTTAAAATCTATAAGGCAAAAGTTGAGAATCAACTCAAAAAGAAAATTAAACAAGTCCGATCAGATCGTGGTGGAGAGTACTTCTCGAGTGAGTTTGATTCTTTTTGTGTGCAACATGTCATTATTCATGAGGGGACGCCTCTCTATTCACCCCAGTAAAACAGGGTTGCCGAGCAGAAAAACCGTACTGTAACTAATTTGGTTAACACCATGTTAGATACATCAGGTTTATCCGAGGCAAGGTGGGGGAGGCTAAATTGACGGCATGCCATGTCCTGAATAAAGTTCCGACAAAGGATAATGAAATCACTCCCTATGAGAAATAGGTGAAGAGACGGACAACACTCTCGTACTTGCGCACTTCGGGCTGTTTGGCGAAAGTCAATGTGCCTATCCCCAAAAAGCGCAAGCATGGACCAAAGATTGTGGTCTGCATTAATTTGGAATATGCTAAGAATAGCCTTGGCTATAGATTTCTAGTAGTGAAATCTGAGGTACCCGACCAGAAGGTCGGTACAATTATGAAGTCTAAGGATGCTACTGAAGGAAATATGCACTAGAGGCAATAATGAAGTTATTATTTATTTCCTCATATCATGATAAATGTTTATTATTCATGCTAGAATTATATTAACTGGAAACATGATACATGTGTCAATATATAGACAAACATATTGTCACTAGTATGCCTCTACTTGACTAGCTCGTTGATCAAAGATGGTTATGTTTTCTAACCATATACATGAGTTGTCATTTGATAAATGGGATCACATCATTAGGAGAATGATGTGATTGACTTGACCCATTTCGTCAGCTTAGCACTTGATCATTTTAGTTTACTACTATTGCTTTCTTCATGACTTATACATGTTCCTATGACTATGATATTATGTAACTCCCGATTACCGGAGGAACACTTTGTGTTCTACCAAATGTCACAACGTAACTGGGTGATTATAAAGGTGCTCTATAGGTGTCTCCGATGGTACTTGTTGAGTTGACATAGATCAAGATTAGGATTTGTCACTCCGATTGTCGGAGAGGTATCTCTGGGACCACTCGGTAATGCACATCACTATAAGCCTTGCAAGCATTGTAACTAATGAGTTAGTTGCAGGACGATGCATTACAGAACGATTAAAGAGACTTCCCAGTAGCGAGATTGAACTAGGTATTGAGATACCAACGATCGGATCTCGGGCAAGTAACATACCGATGACAAAGGGAACAACGTATGCTGTTATACGGTTTGACCGATAAAGATCTTCATAGAATATGTGGGATCCAATATAAACATCCAGGTTCCACTATTGGTTATTGACCGGAGATGTATCTCGGTCGTGTCTACATAGTTCTCGAACCCGTAGGGTCCGCACGCTTAAAGTTCGGTGACGATTGGTATTATGAGTTTTTGTGTTTTGATATACCGAAGGTAGTCCGGAGTCCCGGATATGATGAAGGACATGACGAGGAGTCTCGAAATGGTCAAGACGTAAAGATCGATATACTGGACGACTATATTCAGACACCGGAGGTGTTGCAGGTGATTTCGGAGAAAACCGGAGTGCCGGAGGGTTATGGGAACCCCCCCCCCCGAGAGAAATAATGGGCCTTTTGGGCCTTAGTGGAGAGAGAGAGAGCTGGCCTAGGGCAGGCTGCGCGCCCCTCCCCCTCTGGTCCGAATTGGACTAGGAGAGGGGGGGGAGGCTCCCCCCTTTCCTTCTCCCTCTCCCCCTTCCTTTCCCCCTCCTAGTAGGAGTAGGAAAGAGGGGAGTCCTACTCCTACTAGGAGGAGGACTCCTCCTCCTGGCGTGCCATAGAGGGCCGGCCGATCTCCCCCCTTGCTCCTTTATATACGGGGGCAGGGGGCACCTCTAAACACACAAGTTCATCATTGATCCCTTAGCCGTGTGCGGTTCCCCCTTCCACCATAATCCACCTCGATCATATCGTAGCGGTGCTTAGGCGAAGCCCTGCGTCAGTAGCAACATCATCACCGTCAACGCGCCGTCGTGCTGACAGAACTCTCCCATGAAGCTCTGCTGGATCGGAGTTCGTGGGACGTCATCGAGCTGAACGTGTGCTGAACTCGGAGGTGGCGTGCGTTCGGTACTTGGATCGGTCAGATCGTGAAGACATTCGACTACATCAACCGCGTTGTCATAATGCTTCCGCTTATGGTCTACGAGGGTACGTGGACGATACTCTTCCCTCTCTTTGCGATACATCACCATGATGTTGAGTGTGCGTAGGATTTTTTTTGAAATTACTACGTTTCCCAACAGCTACATTCTTTGAGGATATTTTTCCTATGAGAGATACGCAAACCACTTCTACACAGGAATATGAGGAGACTCCTAAGCCTGCCATTCCTATGGAATATTATGAACGAACACATGATGAAAATCCTGAGAAGGATGACGAGGAAACCCTTTGTAGGCGCAAGAGACAAAGGACTGCCAAGACCTTTGGTGGTGATTTCTTCGTGTACCTTGTGGATAATACCCACTACTATTTCAGAAGCGTATGCCTCTCTAGAAGCTAACTACTGAAAGGATGCGGTCCATAGCGAGATGGATTCCATCATGGCTAATGGGACATGGGAGATCACTTAACGTCCCTATGGTTGCAAACCATTGAGATGTAAGTGAGTTTTCAAAAAGAAGCTTAGGCCCGATGGTACAATTAAAAAGTACAAGGCTAGACTTGTGGCCAAGGGCTATGACCAGAAAGAAGAGAAAGAATTCTTCGATACTTATTCACATGTGGCCAGACTGACCATCATTCGAGTATTACTCTCATTGGCTGCCTCGCATGATCTTATCGCCCACCAAATATATATGGATGTTAAGACGTTTTTTCTGAATGGAGAGCTAAACGAGGAAATCTATATGCAACAGCCAGATGACTTTGCGATAGATGGCCAGGAAAGAAAAGTGTGTAGGTTGCTGAAATCTTTATATGGCCCGAACAAGCACCTAAGCAATGACATGACAAGTTTAATACAACTCTGACATATGTTGTCTTCGTTGTTAATGAAGCTGAGAAATGTGTATACTATTGCCCTGGTGAGGCGAAGGAGTTATACTGTGCTTGTATGTTGATGACATACTAATATTAGGAACCAACCTCAAAATCATCGAGGAGGTCAAGTCGTTTCTGTCTCGGAACATTGAGATGAAAGACCTTTGTGTGGATGATTTTATCTTGAACATCAAGCTACTGAGAGATGATGATGGTGGGATTACACTTCTGCAATCCCATTATGTTTAGAAGGTGTTGAGTCGTTTTGGATATTCAGATTGCACACCATCTCAAACACCATATGATCCTAGTGTGTTGATTCAAAAGTTCAAAGGCATGGTTAAAGATCAATTGAGATACTGTCAAATCATTGGTTCACTCATGTACCTAGCAAGCGCAACGAGGCCTGACATCGCATTTGCTATGAGCAAACCAAGCCGATTTGTTTCCAAATCGGGTGATGTACAGTGACATGCTGTTGAAAGAGTTATGCACTATCTGAAAGGTACTATGAACTATGGACTTCACTATACTGGATACCCGTCGGTACTTGAAGGGTATAGTGATGCGAATTGGATCTCAGATGCTGATGAGATGAATGTCACAACCGAGTATATGTTTACTCTTGGAGGTGGCAATGTTTCCTGTAAGTCCTGCAACCAGACGATTTTAACAAGATCGGCAATGAAAGCAAAATTAGCAGCATTAGACACATCTCGTGTCGAAGGAGGATGGCTTTGAGATATTTTGATGGAGTTGCCATTGGTTGATAAACCGGTTCTGGCTATCCTTATGAACTATGACAATTAGACTATCATCACTAAGGTGAAGAGTTCAAAGGACAACATGAAGTCCAACAAACACATTAGACTGAGATTAAAACCTGACAGAAAATTAAGAAACTGCGGGGTGATAGCATTGGAGCATGTCCACACAACTAAGAAAGGAACCCTTTAACAACATCACCGCGTGCTCCGGGATCTGATGCGCCTCCACCTTGATCACGCGTCCCCCGGCGAACTTGGGGCCCACCCACGCCCGGATGCCGGATTGGAGCTTCATGATCTCTGGCTTGGCGACGACGGTGTCTGTCTCGACACTTGACTACACATGAGGTCGATGTGCCAACATAGTTGGTTTTCATGGCAGCTCACCTCATTGGGATCAAAGAATCGACGTTGATGGCTTCATAGCGGAGATTGTCGGCGGTGCGGTGGCGGGTGGAGGAGCAGCGGCATCGCAGGAAGAGGGGCCACCATAGGCGGCGAACCGTAGCGAGGGACAGGAGGATTGGGATATACCGAGCGATGAGTTTTTTTCTAGAAAAAACAAATCTAGAAGAGAGGTGAGATGAAAAAACCCGACAAAGTAAAACCTTGAAGACAAAGCTATCAACTCCCTCTTTAGGAGTAGAGATATTTTCGTAGAAAAACCCATAGTGGGACCCAATCACCTGACCCTAGCCTGCCGGGTCGTTTTGGGCAACTCCGGAGGCACCGCCGCGGCCAGCTTTTGAGTCCCTCACTCACAGCGCCGTTCACCTCGCCACTGCCAGAGGAGGCCGGCCGCCCGCCCGACGGATGGCGGCGGCGGGGCATCTTCGCCATTTTTTTTAATTCTTCCCTGGTGGTCGTCTGCCGATCTGGCCGCCGTCGTCCTATGTCGCCAGCTTTCCGATCTGTTTGTCACCGTCGTGCGTACACTATTCACCTAAGCTCGATGGATGAGTACACCATTCACCATAAGCAGACATAACACCTTCTTCAAGCGGTCTCCGAAATGAAACATGGAGAAGGCACTAGAGAAGGCCTCTTATTATAAGATATTTTGACACATAATGGTGTTTTTTTTGTTTAAGCCTCTCATTCTTAGATTGCTTATTTCTAATTCAGCATCAGATGAGGAGATTATAACAGAACATATATCATCTGATTCCAAGCTAGCTAGCTATGCAATTGAGAAGCAGGTCGAAGTGCAGGAGTATAATATATCAATGTGGGGAGAGGCTGATTTTGTGAAGTGTCATCTGCTAGGTCTTCCTGCGACGTGCTTCTGTCTTTGTGTTTAAATATTTGGTTTTCATGTAGGAGTGCCACCCGCTTTCTAGGCGGAGAGACAAGGACCGGCTAGGTGGCAGGACAGTTTGTCTTCAGATGGTCGACCATCATGTTTCTGTGCCCCTAGCAGCTGACACCTCTCCTCGGAGTTGTCTTGCATCTCTTTGTTGTTTCGCTTTTGGGCATGTGTTCCGTTGTTGCTGCATCATATTCTATTTACTTTTCTTGTACTTGAATAGCTTGTTGTATGTACTTGGTTGGTGCTTTATCTATAGTGTGGTAAAAACCTAGTTTGAGAGTATATATGCGAGGGGAGTAGCTGATTTTCTGTGTATATTTTGTGTGGAACCGAACATACATGATGGGTGGAAATCTTACGTGAGATCAATGAAAGATGCACATTACATGAGGGAATTGAGCGAATCAACTTAATGAAATATAACTAGCAGTCGGATGGGAAATGACATGGTTGACAAATGCATGCATGTGAGCCAAACAAGTATGCAGGAGCAAGTGAGACATTTAAAAAAAACTTGGAGCAAGCGAGACCAAGTAGACATGTTTCATTAATGAGTTTAGATCATCTTCCACACCTACCATTTCCATTTCAAGCACCTACCTACTTAAAATGCCAAGGTTATATCTTGGCAAATGCTTCCTTCACCCATCTTTCATCTCCTCAAGCAATCTTTTTAGATGCTCAGCTGGAGGTCTAGCTAGGAATAGAACCTAGAAATATCTCAGTCTTCATCTACCATATCTTGTCTCATTCCTCTGCTGCTCAAACTTGCATTTACATAGAATGGGAGGTGTTAGGAATATATATATAACATTTATAGGATCAACGATATAATACTATTCTCCCAAGACTGTACATGGTGCCTTGTTAGGAGCTGCAGGGACGTACAGTTCAGAATGTTAACTAGCCTGAATCATTAGATACTTGTGTGGTGGCATTGCTGCAAATTACTACTAATTCGGATGTTAACGCAACAACAGAGCAATTCCAATCTATGGTATCATCATGAGCTGGCACAGTGATGACCATAAATACGCGGTGCCTCGAAGCCCCTTTCCATGTCAAAGATTGTCCATGGTACGTACTGTCTTGGAACACGTGGCGTCAGGACAATTGGTAGTACAGTTCTGTCAATATTACCGAAGCTCACAGAAAATTCATGGATGATGCGACTTAGTGGGTTTAATATTCAACCAGAAGACAAAGAAACCTGGACAATGTCTGGAAATTCATGTGTCCTGCCAATTTTGCGTACCATAGGTTCATGCTTCCTGGCTACTATATAATTATGCTGCCATTTATGTTTCCAAAAAATCGCACTCAACATTTAGGTGTTCAGCTAGTTCATGGTGATCCTCGATGCAGACGATGTGGGCATTCCCCTCTTTTGAAAAGTTTCATTGATGGATCGGGCTTCGTCCGTGATGTCGGTAGGCCGTCTGTTGATTCGTCCACCGGAGAGATGAGTAGATGCGCCACCCCTGTATCGTGGATTCGGCGAGTAAATTGCAGAAAACCTCGAAGGTTAGCTTTGCAGGAACCTCAAATCTACGGAATTGTGTCCAAAACCACTAATCTTTTGTCCAATTTTTTGCACAAAAACACTAGTTGGCGGCTTTGGACGTTTTGATGACAATTATGAGAGGTGGGTCCCACTTTTGCCGATGTGGCATAACGATTCGTAGGCGACACTGTTAGGTAGAGGATTTTACACCGACGCCCTTTTTGAAAAAAAAATTAAAAGCAATCAAGCCCCTGCCCTCCTCGTCTTTCCTCTCCGGAGGCGGACGTGCCATGGGCACCGGCGGGCCGGCTCCCCCACCGGAGCAGCACCTGCCGTGGGTACCGGAGAGCCAAACTGCCACGGGAGCCGGACACTTGTACGCGTCCAGGAGCAGTGGCGGCAGGGACTTCCAGCGTCCATTGCATTGAAGAGGACGGGACGGCTAGCGCGAGCTCCCTCCACGTCGGGCTGCTCCTCTCATCCTCCTCCTCCTCCTGCCCCGGACACCTCCTCTCCTCCTCCTTCCCCGCATGACGCCACTTCTCCTCCTTCTGCAATGCCGACACAGACGTCGGGGACGAAGGCGCTATCTCGCGAGGGAGGCGGCAGACGTAGAAGCAATAGTTCTCACGGCCGCCACGGCGGCCTCCCGAGCAATGCCTGAAGGAAATATGCCCTAGAGGCAATAATAAAGTTGTTATTTATATTTCCTTATATCATGATAAATGTTTATTATTCATGCTAGAATTACATTAACTGAAAACTTAGTACATGTTTGAATACATAGACAAACAAAGTGTCACTAGGTTGCCTCTACTTGACTAGCTCGTTAAATCAATGATGGTTATGTTTCCTCACCATAGACATGAGTTGTCATTTGATTAACGAGATCACATCATTAAAGAATGATGTGATTGACTTGACCCATCCGTTAGCTTAGCACGATGATCGTTTAGTATGTTGCTATTGCTTTCTCCATAACTATACATGTTCCTATGACTATGAGATCATGCAACTCCTGAATACCAGAGGAACACTTTGTGTGCTACCAAACGTCACAACATAACCGGGTGATTATAAAGGTGCTCTACATGTGTCTCCGATGGTATTTATTGAGTTGGCATGGATCAAGATTGGGATTTGTCACTCAGATTGTCGGGGAGGTATCTCTGGGCCCTCTCGGTAATGTACATCACTATAAGCCTTTCACGCAATGTAGCTAATGAGTTAGTTACGGGATGTAGCATTACAGAATGACTAAAGAGACTTGCTGGTAACGAGATTGAACTAGGTATTGCGATACCGACGATCGAATCTTGGGCAAGTAACATACCGATGACAAAGGGAACAACGTATATCGTTATGCGGTTTGACCTTTAAAGATCTTCATAGAATATTGCTACCTCTTGAGCATGCGTTGGTTTTCCCTTGAAGAGGAAAGGGTGATGTAGCAAAGCAGCGTAAGTATTTCCCTCAGTTTTTGAGAACCAAGGTATCAATCTAGTAGGAGACCACACGCGAGTCACCTCGTACCAACACAAACAAATAAGAATCTCGCAACCAACGTGATAAAGGGGTTGTCAATCCCTTCATGGCTACTTGCAAGAGTGAGATCTGATAGAGATAATGATAATAAGATAATTTTTTTGGTATTTTTATGATATAGATTGAAAGTACATATTGCAAAATAAAATAGATTGGAAACTTATATGATGAAGAATAGATCCCGGGGACATAGGTTTCACTAGTGGCTTCTCTCAAGATAGAATAATTATTACGGTGCGTGAACAAATTACTGTCGAGTAATTGATAGAAAAGCGAATAATTACGGGAATATCTAGGTATGATCATGTATATAGGCATCACGTCCGTGACAAGTAGACCGACTCCTGCCTGCCTCTACTACTATTACTCCACACATCGACCACTATCTAGCATGCATCTAGAGTATTAAGTTCATAAGAACAGAGTAACGCTTTAAGCAAGATGACATGATGTAGAGGGATATACTCATGCAATATGATATAAACCCCATCTTTTTATCCTCGATGGCAACAATACAATACACGTCGTTTCCCTTTCTGTCACTAGGATTGAGCACCGCAAGATTGAACCCAAAGCTAAGCACTTCTCCCGTTGCAAGAAAGATCAATCTAGTAGGCCAAACCAAACTGATAATTTGAAGAGACTTGCAAAGATAACCAATCATACATAAAAGAATTCAGAGAAGATTCAAATATTGTTCATAGATAATCTTGATCATAAACCCACAATTCATCGGATCCCGACAAACACACTACAAAAAGAGTTACATCGAATAGATCTCCAAGAGAATCGAGACGAACTTTGTATTGAGATCCAAAGATAGAGAAGAAGCCATCTAGCTAATTACTATGGACCCGAAGGTCTGAGGTAAACTACTCACACATCATCGGAGGGGCCATGGAGTTGATGTAGAGGCCCTCCATGATCAATGCCCCCTCCGGCGGAGCTCCGGAAAAGGCCTCAAGATGGGATCTCTTGGGTACAGGAGGTTGCAGTGGTGGAAATAGGGTTTCGTGGTGCTCCTTGATGTTTTTAGAGTACGTAGGTATATATAGGAGGAAGAAGTAGGTCGGTGGAGCCACGAGGGGCCCACGAGGGTGGAGGGCGCGCCCAGGGGGGTAGGCATGCCCCCTGCCTCGTGGCCTCCTCATTGATTGCTTGACGTCCACTCCAAGTCCTCTGGATCACGTTTGTTCCAAAAATTACGCTCCCGAAGGTTTCATTCCGTTGGACTCCGTTTGATATTCCTTTTCTGCGAAACACTGAAATAGGCAAAAAAACAACAATTTTCACCGGGCCTTGGGTTAATAGGTTAGTCCCAAAAATAATATAAAAGTGTAAAATAAACCCATTAACATCCAAAACAGATTATATAATAGCATGGAACAATAAAAAATTATAGATACGCTGGAGACGTATCAAATATGTAGGAACCAATATGAGCATCTAGGTTCCGCTATTGGTTATTGACCGGAGACATGTCTCGGTCATGTCTACATAGTTCTCGAACCCGTAGGGTCCGCACGCTTAAACGTTCGGTGACGATCAGTATTATGAGTTTATGTGTTTTGATGTACCGAAGGTAGTTGAAGTCTCGGATTTGATCACGGAAATGACGAGGAGTCTCGAAATGGTCGAGACATAAAGATCGATATATTGGACGACTATGTTTGGACATCGGAAGGGTTCCGACTGAAGTTCGGTCACATACCGGAGTACTAGCGGGTTACCGGACACCCTCGGGGAGTTTAATGGGCCTTATGGGCCTTAGTGGAAAGAGAGGAGGGGCTGCCAGGGCTGGCCGCGCGCCCCCTCCCCCTCTAGTCCGAATTGGACTAGGAAGGCGGGGGGGGGGGGGGGGGCGCCCCCCTTTCCTTCTCCCTCTTTCCTCCTTCCTTCTCCTACTCCTACTACATGGAAGGGGGGGGGAATCCTACTCCTGGTGGGAGTAGGACTCCCCATGGGGCGCGCCATAGGAGGGACGGCCCTCCCCCTCCACTCCTTTATATATGGGGGAGCGGGGCACCCCATAGACACACAAGTTAATCATTGATCTTTAGCCGTGTGCGGTGCCCTCCTCCACCATAATCCACCTCGGTAATATCATAGTGGTGCTTAGGCGAAGCCCTGTTCCGGTAGCAACATGATTACCATCATCACGCCGTCGTGCTGACGAAGCACTCCCTTGAAGCTCTACTGGATCATGAGTTCGTGGGACGTCACTGAGCTGAATATGTGCAGATCGCGGAGGTGCCGTATCTTCGGTACTAGATCGGTCGATCGTGAAGAAGTACGACTACATCAACAACGTTGTCATAACGCTTTCGCTTTTTGTCTATGAGGGTACGTAGGCGATACTCTCCCCTCTCGTGGCTATGCATCACCATGATCTTGCGTGTGCGTATGAATTTTTTTAAAATTTACTGTGTTCCCTAACAGTGTATTGGTTCCAGGTTTATGCGTAGATGTTATATGCACGAGTAGAACACAAAGGAGTTGTGGGCATGGGTATATACATATTGCTTGCCGTCACTAGTTGATTCTTGATTCAGCGGCATTGTTGGATGAAGCGGCCCAGACTGACATTACGCGTACGCTTGCGCGAGGCTGGTTCTACCGACGTGCTTCACACACAGGTGGCTAGTGGGTGTCTATTTCTCCAGCTTTAGTTGAATTGGATTCAATGAACAGGGTTCTTTATGAAGATCAAAAAGCAATCACTATACCACATTGTGGTTTTTGATGAGTAGGTAAGAATGGTTCTTGCTCAGCCTGTAGCAGCCACGTAAAACTTGTAACAACAAAGTAGAGGACGTCTAACTTGTTTTTGCAGGGCATATTGTGATGTGATATGGTCAAGACATGATGCTAAATTTTATTGTATGAGATGATCATGTTTTGTAACATAGTTATCGGCAACTGGCAGGAGCCATATGGTTGTTGCTTTATCATCTGAAATGCAAACGCCATGTAATTGCTTTACTTTATCACTAAGCGGTAGCGATAGTCGTAGAAGCAATAGTTGGCGAGACGACAACGATGCTTCGATGGAGATCAAGGTGTCAAGCCGGTGAAGATGGTGATCATGACGGTGCTTTGGAGATGGAGATCAAAGGCACAAGATGATGATGGCCATATCATATCACTTATATTGATTGCATGTGATGTTTATCCTTTATGCATCTTATTTTTCTTAGTTCTGTGGTAGCATTATAAGATGATCTCTCACTAAATTTCAAGGTATAAGTGTTCTCCCTGAGTATGCACAGTTGCTACAGTTCGTCGTTCCGAGACACCACGTGATGATCGGGTGTGAAAAGCTCTATGTTCACATACAACGGGTGCAAGCCAGTTTTGCACACGCGGAATACTCAAGTTAAACTTGACGAGCCTAGCATATGAAGATATGGCATGAGAACACTGGAGACCGAAAGGTCGAGCGTGAATCATATAGTAGATATGATCAACATAGTGATGTTCACCATTGAAAACTACTCCATCTCACGTGATGATCAGACATGGTTTAGTTGATATGGATCATGTGATCACTTAGATGATTAGAGAGATGTCTATCTAAGTGGGAGTTCTTAAGTAATTTGATTAATTGAACTTTAATTTATCATGAACTTAGTACCTGATAGTATTTTGCATGTCTATGTTGTTGTAGATAGATGGCCCGTGTTGTTGTTCCGTTAAATTTTAATGCGTTCCTAGAGAAAGCTAAGTTGAAAGATGATGGTAGCAACTACATGGACTGGGTCCGTAACATGAGAATTATCCTCATTGCTACATAGAAGAATTACAAACCCGCTGCAGGAGCAACGCCAAAGGTTATGAACACCTGGCAGAGCAAAGCTGATGACTACTCGATAGTTCAGTGTGCCATGCTTTACGGCTTAGAACCGGGACTTCAATGACGTTTTGAACGACATGGAGCATATGAGATGTTCCAGGAGTTGAAGTTAATATTTGAACCAAATGCCCGGATTGAGAGATATGAAGTCTGAATAAGTTCTATAGGTGCAATATGGAGGAGAATAGTCCTATCAGTGAACATATACTCAGAATGACTGGGTACCACAACCACTTGACTCAACTGGGAGTTAATCTTCCTGATGATAGTTTCATTGACAGAGTTCTTCAATCGCTACCACCAAGCTACAAGAGCTTCATGATGAACTATAATATGCAAGGGATGGATAAGACGATTCCTGAGCTCTTCGCAGTGCTAAATGATGCGGAGGTAGAAAACAAGAAAGAGCATCAAGTGTTGATGGTCAACAAGACCACCAGTTTCAAGAAAAAGGGTAAAGGGAAGCAGGGGAACTTCAAAAAGAACAGCAAGCCAGTTGCTGCTCAAGTGTAGAAACCCAAGTCTGGACCTAAGCCTGAGACTGATTGCTTCTACTTCAAAGGAACTGGTCACTAGAAGCGGAACTGCCCCAAGTATTTGGCAGAGAAGAAGGATAGCAAAGTGAACGGTATATTTGATATACATGTTATTGATGTCTACCTTAATAATGCTTCAGTAGTGCCGGGGTATTTGATAGTGGTTCAGTTGTTAACATTTGCAACTCGAATCAGGGGCTAAGGACGAGGTGACGATGCACGTGGGAAATGGTTCCAAAGTCGATGTGATCGCCGTCGCCACGCTACCTCAACATCTACCTTAGGGATTTGTGAGGGAGTCCTGGATTAGGGGGTGTCCGGATGGCCGGACTATACCTTCAGCCGAACTCCTGGACTAAGAAGATACAAGATTGAAGACTCCGCCCCGCGTCCGGAAGGGACTTTCCTTGGCGTGGAAGGCAAGCTTGGCGATACGGATATGAAGATCTCCTACCATTGTAACCGACTCTATGTAACCCTAACCCTATCCGGTGTCTATATAAACCGGAGGGTTTTAGTCCGTAGGACAACATACACATCAACAATCATACCATAGGCTAGCTTCTAGGGTTTAGCCTCCTCGATATCGTGGTAGATCTACTCTTGTACTACCCATATCATCAATATTAAACAAGCAGGATGTAGGATTTTACCTCCATCGAGAGGGCCCGAACCTGGGTAAAACTTCGTGTCCCTTGTCTCCTGTTACCGTCCGGCCTAGACGCATAGTTCGGGACCCCCTACCCGAGATCCGCCGGTTTTGACACCGACATTGGTGCTTTCATTGAGAGTTCCTCTGTATCGTCGCCGCCAGGCTTGATGGCTCCTACGATCATCAATAGCAATGCAGTCCAGGCTGAAACCTTCCTCCTCGGACAGATCTTCGTCTTCGGCGGCTTCGCACTGCGGGCCAATTCACTTGGCCAACTGGAGCAGATCGAAAGCTATGCCCCTGGCCGTCAGGTCAGATTCGGAAATTTAAACTACACGGCTGACATCCGCGGGGACTTGATCTTCGACGGATTCGAGCCACTTCCGAGCGCGCCGCACTGTCACGACGAGCATGATCAAGCTCTGGGGCCGAACAGTGTCCTGGAGGCCGCATCCGCATCGGCTCCGACCCTTAATTCGGAGCCAACTGCGCCGATCGAGGATGGGCGGTTGGACGCCACCTCGGGGGCTGCAACCCCAACGGCGATTGAGCCAAGCACCAGCCCCGTACTCCGCGAGACCCGTGACTCCAAGGAGCCCGAATCCTCTCCGGACTCCGAGCCCCCCGCGCCCCTGCCGATCGAATTCGATTGGGCGCCGATCATGGAGTTTACCACCGCGGACATCTTTCAGCACTCGCCTTTTGGCGATATCCTGAAGTCACTGAAGTCTCTCTCTTTATCAGGAGAGCCCTGGCCGGACTACGATCAGCAAGGTTGGGGTACGGACGATGAAGAAATTCAAAGCCCACCCACCACCCACTTTGTAGCCACTCTGGACGACTTAACCGACATGCTCAACTTCGACTCCGAAGATATCAACGGTATGGACGCCGATGAAGGAGATGATGAAGAACCAGCGCCTACTAGGCCCTGGAAAGCCACCTCGTCATATGACATATACATGGTGGACACCCCAAAAGAGGGAGATGGCGATGGAACAGCGGAGGATGACCCCTACAAGAAACAGCCTAAGCGCCGGTGTCAGTGGCGCCGCTCAAAATCCCGCCAAAACAAACACGGTGATTCCAGCACGGGAGATAGTAATACTCCGGAAAGCGCCAAAGAAAACCCCCTCCAGCAAGATTTAGCACAGGAGGATGGAGAAACCAGCCCTCACGAGAGAGCGGCAGGCAGAGAGGTCGAGGACGATAATTATATGCCTCCCTCCGAAGAGGAGGCAAGCCTCGACGATGACGAATTTGTCGTGCCAGAGGATCCCGTCGAGCAAAAGCGTTTTCAACGCAGGCTTATGGCCATGGCAAGAAGCCTTAAGAAAAAACAGCAACAGCTTAGGGCTGATCAAGATTTGCTAGTCGACAGATGAACTGAAGTCCTTGCGGCCGAAGAGCATAAACTCAAACGCCCCTCCAAGAGCTACCCAAAGCGCAGGTTGCTACCCCGATTAGAGGAGGAAGCACTTGATGCGGCCGACCGGCCACCTCGTGGTCGTGACAAAGAGGCCTCTCGGCCCTCCACTCAAACCACACCCCGTACCAAGGCGCGGGAATATGCGCCGGACTTAAGAGACATGTTGGAGGACAAGTCAAGGCAAACAAGATCGATCTACGGATCGCGTGGGCGCCCCACGGCTTGAGATGGTAACCGTCACGCCGGCCACAAATTCGGCGGAGCCGAACATAGTAGACAAGGCTCATTGGAGCTACGTCATGATATAGCCAAGTAGAGAGGCGCCGCACACCACTCTGCTTTACTGACGAAATAATGGATCATCAAATCCCCAAGGGTTTCAAACCCGTAAACATCGAATCATATGATGGCACAACAGATCCTGTGGTATGGATCGAGGATTATCTCCTTCATATCCACATGGCCCACGGCGATGATTTCCACGCCATCAAATACCTCCCACTCAAGCTTAAAGGACCAGCTCGGCATTGTCTTAACAGCTTGCCAACAGGATCAATCAGTTGTTGGGAGGACCTGGAAGCCGTATTCCTCGACAATTTCCAGGGCACTTATGTGCGACCCCCAGACGTCGATTACCTATGTCACGTAATTCAGCAGCCAGAGGAACCGGCCAGGCAATTCTGGACATGGTTCCTAACAAAGAAAAATCAAATAGTCGACTGTTCGGACGCCGAGGCCCTAGCAGCCTTCAAGCACAATATCTGTGACGAGTGGCTGGCCCGGCACCTTGGACAGGAAAATCCAAAATCTATGGCAGCAGTCACGACACTCATGACCCGCTTTTGCATGGGAGAAGACAGCTGGCTTGCTCGTAGCAACAATATGACCAAGAACCCTGGTAATTCGGACACCAGGGACAGTAGTGGCAGGTTGCATCACAACAAGAAGAAGTGCCGCATTAACAGCGACAATGCTGAGGATACGGCAGTTAATGCCGGATTCAGAGGCTCTAAATCCGGTCAGCGGAAAAAGCCATTCAAAAGGAATCCTAGGGGCCCGTCCAGTTTCGACCGAATCCTCGACCGCTTGTGCCAGATACATGGCACCCCCGAAAAGCCGGCCAACCACACCAACAGGGGTTGTTTGGTGTTCAAGCAGGTAGGCAAGTTAAACGCCGAGAACGAAGACAAGGGGCTGCATAGCGATGACGACAGGGAGCCCCGGCCGCCGAACAACAGTGGACAGAAGGGTTTTCCCCCACAAGTGCGGACGGTGAACATGATATACGCAACCCACGTCCCCAAAAGGGAGCGGAAGCGCGCGTTAAGGGACGTATACACGGTAGAGCCAGTCGCCCCAAAGTTCAACCCATGGTCCTCCTGCCCGATCACCTTTGATCGAAGGGACCATCCCACTAGCATCCGTCATGGCGGATTCGCCGCATTGGTTCTAGACCCAATTATTGACGGATTTCATCTCACTAGAGTCCTTATGGACGGCGGCAGCAGCCTGAACCTGCTTTACCAGGATACAATGCGGAAAATGGGCATAGATCCCTCGAGGATTAAGCCCACCAAAACGACCTTTAAAGGCGTAATACCAGGTGTAGAGGCCAACTGTACAGGCTCAGTGACACTTGAAGTGGTCTTCGGATCTCCGGATAATTTCCGAAGCGAGGAGTTAATCTTCGACATAGTCCCGTTTCGCAGTGGCTATCACGCACTGCTCGGGCAAACCGCATTCACTAAGTTCAATGCGGTACCGCATTACGCATACCTTAAGCTCAAGATGCCAGGCCCTCGAGGAGTAATTACGGTCAATGGAAACACCGAACGCTCCCTCCGAACGGAGGAGCACACGGCGGCCCTTGCAGCGGAAGTTCAAAGCAGCCTCTCCAGGCAGTTCTCCAGTCCGGCCACTAAACGACCAGACACCGTCAAGCGCGCCCGGAGTAACCTACAACAAGACCGCCTGGCACGATCCGAGCAGGCGTAGCAATGCGGCCCCAACCCCAACCCTCGCAAAAAGGCGACGCCAGTACTTCGCGTACATAACTACGCTCTAGAGATACCATGGGCATAGGGGGAGGGGCACCATCACGGCACGCCCAAAACACGACTTAAACCGTACCAGGGGCTGTCGATTTTTTAATTTTCTCTTACTTTCAGGACTTGATCCTTCGGAAGGCCTGTTCGGCAGTTCAGTTGCCGCACAAACGATGGAAGAACCAGGGAAGCAGACAAGCCACGCCGCACTACGGAACTCCCAGGTGGTCTCTATCATGAGCAGTATACCCGTTCCGCATACTATTCCGCAGCTTGCCCCTGGAACGGACATGTTAACTAGTCCAACCTTCCACTTATCGCATTATTTGTATCATTCTGCTTTGATCGCAACCCTTTTTAATAAACAATACATAGCTTTCGTCTATTTTTTGCATTACCTTTTTTTTCTTTCTATATGTTCCTTAACGACATGTTGCACCCGTACACATTGGTACGGCCAAAATATGCCAGGGGCTTTAGTACCCCTCAATATGGTGTGAGAAGTCCGAACACTTTAACAAAGTGCGGCACCCCGAACTTATAGCATTATGTGCATCGGCTCCGAATCATGTCTTGGGTCAATAGTTGGGTTTGCCCGGCTCCTATGTTTTGGTGCCTTACGTTCCGCTATATCGGCTAAGGTAGCACTAGGAGAACCACTGCGATTGTGCCCCGGTTGAGCTGGGTCAAGCACCTCAGTGGAGAAAGCTAAAACTGACTGTCATGATGAAGCGAGAGCTGGTCGCTATTCGAGAGCTTTTTTCAAGTCCCTAAAGACTTATGCCGCTTAGGGCGAGGAGCCGGCTCTGTCCGGCCAAGGCGTGGATAGCGCCCCAAACTCGGTCTTCCGAATACCAGGGGCTTCGCCGAAATTTAAAATTATAGAATTCTATGGCTAAGTGAGAGTGTTCACGCATTATAGTCCGATTGCCTTGTTCGTTGGGCTGAGCGCCTCCCTCGAAGGACCCAAACATGGGAAAAAGAGCGCTCAGGTTTATCCCCGAACACCCCAGCACTAGCGGCACGGGGGCAGAAGCCGACGACTCGCCATCTCTCAGAATTGATAAACAGCCGCACAGAAGGTAATATTTTAAATTCTAACAGCATTTCTTAGTGCATATAAACAAGTTTTCAGCGCACAGGACAAAACGAGCAAGTTTCACTCAAAAATTACATCCCTAGAACATTCATCCGCCACAAGGCGGGCACCCTTCAGAACATCCTTATAGTAATTCTCGGGCTTGCGATGCTCTTTCCCCGGCGGTGGCCCGTCCTTCACTAGCTTCTCAGCATCCAGCTTGCCCCACTGCACCTTAGCACGGGCAAGGGCCCTACGGGCACCTTCAATGCAGACGGAGCGCTTGATGACTTCAAGCCTTGGACATGCCTCACCAACCGCCGCACCAGCCCAAAATAGCTCCCAGGCAGGGCCCCTCCAGGCCACAGCCGAACAATGAGGCCCTTCATGGCCTGTTCGTCCGCCTTGTGGAGCTCGACCAGTTGCTTCAGCTGGTTGCTCAGGGGCACGGGGTGTCCGGCCTCAGCGTACTGAGACCAGAACACCTTCTCCGTCGTGCTTCCCTCCTCGGCTCGATAGAATGCGGAGGCATCAGATACACTCCGGGGAAGATCTGCGAACGCTCCTGGAGAGCTCCGGATCCGGGTAAGTAACAAGTAACTCACGTTTATGTGTTTGCTTTGCATAAAGAATGCCTTACCCGCCGCTATCTTCTTCACCTCATCCAACTCCTCGAGGGTCTTCTGGGATTCGGCCTTGGCAGACTTGGCATTTTAAATAGCCACCGCGAGCTCGGACGCTCGCGTCTTTGAGTCAAGCTCCAAACTCCCATGCTTTGCCATGAGAGCCTGGAGCTGTTGCCGCACCTTGCCAACTTCGGCCTCATACTTCTCCCGCTCGGTGCGCTCCGAGGCCACCCTCTTCTCGGCCTCGACCAGCGCTTGCTTAAGGGTCACCACTTCATACGTGGCCCCTAAAATTGCCACGATAATCCTGTCATTCTTTGCAATTGCACCCTTATATATATATTTTTAACAAGGTATTTCTTACCTTCATTGTCTCAAGCTGCTTCTTGGGACGTTCAAGCTCTTGCTTGGACCGCTCGAGGTTCTGCTTTAGCGTGTCCACTTCCGCAGTCAGTGCGGCTGACGCAGGCAGGGAAGCCTACATATGCATATTGACTCATTTTTGTTAGACTCCTGCGAATTCTATCTGATCCTCTATTTGGCTTTTCTTCCCGAACGCCAAATAGAGCATCAGGGGCTACTGTCTATGCAGTACTATTATTTACACATTCTTTACTTACATCAAATCCTGTTAAAAGGCTAGTACAAGCTTCAGTCAGTCCGCTCTTGGCGGACTGAACCTTCTGGACCACCGCACTCATAATAGCGCGGTGCTCCTCGTCGATGGAGGCGCCTTGGAGCGCCTCCGGTTGGACGGGGACCACCGGCACGACGGACTTGCTCCTCTTGGAAGGAGGTCCCCCGCCGGACTCTGGAACCTCTGAAGGTTCCGGAGCGGTGTCCGGCCTAGAGCCGGACTTGGAGCCCCGGGGGGTTTCATCCCCTTTGCTCCTGGAGTCCGGGAGGTCGCCTTGCGGCGCCTCCAGGACCGCCTCCTCCCGGCTTGGAACCTGTTGGGACAACACTTCGTTGTCGTCCGTAGGGCGGGGGGAGGAAGCTGTCGGAAGTGAGTTCACATCCGACGAGTCCAGTGAGACGCTCGACGACGCGTCGAGCCGGTCTTTGGGTGGGCTGCATAAACATATTCGACATGAGGGAAAGCTGTGCAATAAACGAATACTATGAATTACTCTGGTATCCGGATACTTACGATTTGGCCAGGGGCTTGGCCCTAGGCGCCCACTCCTCTCCGCCGCCGTCGGCCTCGGTGGAGCAGTCCGGAGGAAGGGTTTTCCCCTTCTTGGACCCTTCGGCCTCCCCAGTTGGGGCGGCGTTCCTTTTCTTCCCTTCCCCCGCTGGAGGGGGAGGGGTCTCTTCTTCCTCCTCCTTGTCTTCACGGTAGGAGTGCGTCTTGGATTCGTCGGATGATGAATCCGACACCTCCGGGCGTCGGGCACTCTTTCGAGTCCCCGTGGCCTTCTTCTTGACCTTCTTCTCCGGCACCACATAGGGTGCCGGAACCAGCAGCTTCGCCAAGCGAGCATCCACTGGGCCTTCGGGCAAAGGAGCCGGATAGTTGATCTATCCGGATGTCACCTGCCAATCCTGTCAAAGGTAAGGGAGTTTAGATCCCGCATGGAGTCAAACTATGAAAGACTAATACCCTGTAAAAGGAAAAAAACAGTTTACCACGAGAGCGTGACGCTGCGCACTGAATCCGCGATCCTCACTAGAGGATGCGGGAGCCTCGGCGCCCTTGAAAAGCATCTTCCAGGCATCTTCGTACATTGTGTCGAAGAGCCTGCTCAGAGTCTGGTGCCGCGCTGGGTCGAAATCCCATAGGTTGAAAGCCCGTTGTTGGCACGGGAGGATCAAGCGGATGAGCATAACCTGGACTACGTTGACAAGTTTGAGTTTCTTGTCCACCAGGGTTTTGACGCATGTTTGGAGTCCGGTCAGCTCTCCTTTTTTACCCCACGACATGCCCGTCTCTTTCCAGGACGTGAGCCACGTTGGGGGTCCGGATCGGAACTTAGGGGGTGCGACCCATTCGGCGTCACGCGGCTCGGTGATGTAAAACCACCCCGATTTCCACCCCTTCAGGGTCTCCACAAAGGAGCCCTCGAGCCAGAGGACGTTGGGCATCTTGCCAACCATGGCGCCTCTGCACTCCGCTTGGTTGCCGCGCACCACCTTCAGCTCGACGTTGAAAGTCTGGAGCCATAGGCCGAAATGGGGGCGGATGCGGAGGAAGGCCTCGCACACGACGATAAAAGCCGAGATGTTGAGGACGAAGTTCGGGGCCAGATCGTGGAAATCCAGGCCGTAGTAGAACATGAGCCCCGGACAAATGGGTGGAGAGGGAAGCCCAGTCCGCGGAGGAAATGGGGGAGAAACACCACCCTCTCATGGGGCCTAGGAGTGGGGATGAGTTGCCCCTTCTCGAGGAGCCGGTACGCGATGTCGTTAGATAGGTATCTGAAAGTGCGTTATATCGACTAGAGGGGGGGTGAATAGGCGATTTTTATGAAAGTCTTCAGAACATAGAAGTTTTGAAGACAAACGATAAAATTAAACCTATTACCATGCAGCGGAAGGTAGACTACACTAGGCAAACCATAGTCAAGTATTCAATGAAGTGAAAGCACAAAGACTAATAGCAACTAGGTAGTAAGGATCAGGTAGGAAGATATTGTGAAGCCAAACAGAACACGCAGTCAATCAGTGAAGACAAATGATAGTGCAAACATACAATGACTTCACAAGGAGTAACAGTAAGTAAAGGGAAGTGAAGATGAAACCAGTGACTCGTTGAAGACAATGATTTGTTGGACCAGTTCCAGTTGTTGTGACAACTGTACGTCTGGTTGGAGCGGCTAGGTATTTAAACCTTATGACACACAGTCCCGGACACCCAGTCCTGAACACGCAGCTCAGGACACCCAGTCCTCACCGTATTCTCCTTGAGCTAAGGTCACATAGACCTCGCCCAATCACTCTGGTAAGTCTTCAAGGTTGACTCCCAAACCTTCACAGACTTCGTTCACCGGCAATCCACAATGTCTCTTGGATGCTCAGAACGCGACGCCTAACCGACTGGAGGATGCACAGTCCTCAAGTGTAATAAGTCTTCAGATCACACAGACAAGAAGACTTAAGTGATACCCAATTCTCTCTGGCTCTGGTGGTTAGGGCTTTATCCTCGCAAGGAATTCTCTCTCAAAGGCTTCGAGGTGGGTTGCTCTCAAATGATAAAAGCCGTACTTTCAATCTGAGCAGCCAACCGCTTATGGTTGTAGGAGGTGGGCTATTTATAGCCACTTGGCAACCCGACCTGATTTGTCCGAAATGACCCTGGGTCACTAAGGAACTGACACGTGTTCCAACGGTCAGATTTCAAACTCACACGGCAACTTTACTTGGGCTACAAGCAAAGCTGACTTGTCCGACTCTGGACAAGATTCGCTCTCATAGTCTTCACTCGAAGACATAGGTTTTTGGTTTAGGCATCACTTCAGTCATTCTGACTGGTTCTCTTGGACCCCACTTAACAGTATGATGGTTCCTATGACTCAACACAAAAGAAAAAGAACTACGAAAGATCTAAGTCTTCGAGCTCCATAGGCTTCATATAGTGTCTTCTCTTGTCATAGTCTTCAATGTGAATATCTTCATATACCACCTTTGACTTCAATGTCTTCATACATTTTTAGGAGTCATCTCTGGTAGTAAAACCGAATCAATGAGGGACTTCTACCTGTGTTATCCTGCAATTCTCACAAACACATTAGTCCCTCAACTAGGTTTGTCGTCAATAATCCAAAACCAACTAGGGGTGGCACTAGATGCACTTACAATCTCCCCTTTTTTGGCGATTGATGACAAACTAGTTGAAGTTTTCAACAGGGAATATAATCTGTGAAATTGTAAAGGATAAGGAATTGTCTTCATAAGTTGCAAGGGCTCCCCCTGAAGATGTGCATATAAGTTAATTTGCTTTTGGAATGCAAATGCACATGGCAGGTTGTACTTGTGGAGATCCACTTCAACTTATGATAACAATCCACTATGCATGTGAAAGTATATGAAGATAATGACATGCATAATGGAACATGGACGTCTGCAGAATGAGCTAAGTGCGGAATTTATCGTCGCACATGCGGAATTTATCTTCGCAAAACAAGGTGGCAAATAAGTAGCAGACGACCATCTAGTTTAAGTGTTACAACTCATAAGAACCAAATGTAGCAAAAACGAGAGTTGTAAGCACGAAGCAAAATATAAAGCACCCGACTATATGGACCCGCTTGAAGACTATCAATCTCATATGCTTCTCCCCCTTTTGTCAGTAATGACCAAAAAGGTTTGAAGACATAGAGCCTCTACTCGTTCCCATGAGGAGTAGGTGAAGTAGCAGGGTTGTTGGTGTTGTTTGGCGGTGCAGAAGAGCTTGGATGTGCTGAAGGAGGTGGCGGTGAAGTAGCATCATCTTCTTCCTCAATAATTCTGGCAGTCATTGTGGTAGCAGAGGAAGAGAACTCAAAGTCTTCAAGGGATGGAGTTCCTAGCAGCACAGCCCTTCAAGGAGGTGTGGAGTCAAACTTGAATCTCTCAGAGAAGCCATCCTCTTGAAGATCAGCTTCAGAGCACATCATCGTGAGCCCTTTCCATGTGCGGCGACAGGTTTCATGGGCAACGAAAGCATTCTTGGTGGCAAGATTTCGAGTGCGATTAACATCCACCAAGAGGCTTTTCATCTGACGCTTCAGCCAGTCATGATGCCTATCCTGTTTCTGATGTAGAGCCACAAGAAGCTCTCGGTCGTTGAGAACACGAATGCGTTTCTTGGGTCTTGGAGCAGTGGCACTGTCAGTGGCTTCAGTGGAAGCAGGGTGTGGTGCACGTGTAGTGCCAGCCAAAGGATACACCCGAGAAACTGCTTCAACGCCTTGAACGTTCTGATTAAAACTCTGATGTTCTGCATTCTGAAGACTTAGAGGTTGCTTGGCAGGCTCAGAATATATGGCTTCATTAGACATGTCCACGTTAGGCAAGAAGATCCGATGGTTGCGGGCTGAGGGCTGATACGAGACGGCGGAGTGTAGCTTGATCAGCCGCATGACCCAAGGGGCGTAGAACTTCAAACCAAATAGATCAATGCCTGATGCAGCAAGTTGGCGTATGAAGAAGTCCTGTGCATTGAAGCATTTGCCATGAAGTATATAGCATACCAAAGTCTTCATTGCACCTTGAAGCTTGGCATTTGGAGAGTGCCCTTTGATAGGCCAGAGAGTTCGCCTGATGATGTGATAGATGGTTCTTGGCAGGTACTCAAGGTCTTCAATGAAGAACTCTATGGGATAAGCAGCATCTTGGGGCAATGGCTTCATCATGCTAAGCATCTGACTCATATCAGGTTCTGGCCGCTGAAAGATGCTCTCAATAGCTTCAGCATGTAACTGACAGCCTTGCTCGAATAGATCGCCCGGAGTGGGCAAGCCAGTGAGCTCAATGATGTCAAATGCATTGGCTTCGTGATGAACGTTGCCAGTCATCCACTCCAGGACCCAAGTCTTCGGATCTCTACTGTACCCTCTAATGTGAAGTGTGGCATAGAATTGAAGCAATAACTCTTCATTCCAATGCTCTTCGTCAGTAATGAACTGCAGCAGTCCAACTTCCTTGAAGCAATCTAAAGCTTCTTCCAGACAGGGCAGACCATCTATAGCTTCAACGTCAAGGCGCTTGTGTGGGAAGATGCGACCTTGGTTGTAAAGAATGCAAGAGTAATAGCTTCGCTGAGGATAGATCCAGAACCGATCAGTTGATATCCTTTCCCTTGAGTAGGGGTTCCTGGAGCTATTGAAGAACGTGTTGTCTGCCCTAAAGCCATTGATGTTGAAGGAGCCAGGTGCTGATGCAGGACCTGGAAACCTTGGCAGTCTTGGGATTGTCTTATGGACCTGAGGCCTGTGCTCAACATGATAGTCGAATTGGGGACCGGCGACAGACGCAGGAACAGAAGTGGCGGGATCAGTGGCTTCGCTGTCTTCTGAAGCTTTTGCTGGGGAGGGCTCCACATTATCTTCATTGGTGGTTGTGGCAGCCTCACGATTTCATCCTCCACTTGACTAGCACATTCTCCTGGAGAACTGCTTCTTGGTGGAACAGGGGAGTGGGATCTTGTGGGACTCCTTCTTCTGCGGCTGATGCAGCCGGAATATCTTCAGCAGAGACTTGAGGCCTTGGACCTTTGCGAAGCCTGCGAAACACAGACGACGCCTGTGGAGTTGGAGTGGGCTGGGCCTCATTGTCTTCTTCCTCTTGTGGGGATCCGCCCATGAAGCATCCTGTGCAATTGGCGTCAGTGGACGACCAATGCTGATGAGTTCGCTGTTTTCATGCTGAGGAAGGATTGCACCATCTTCTACATTGTCATGTTGACTAATGTCTTCAGCAGCGATGGGATCAGCTGCTGGAATGTCTTCAGCTTCATGAGCCTCTGTGGAAGTAGGCTCATGAATTGTCAGTTGTCGTTCAGCTTCTGGATAGACGATATATATGGGTTCAACTATCAAGGGCTCTGTGGAAGCAGCCTCAGCTTTCTTGGTCTTCCTCTTCTTCTTGGAGGGGGCAGTAGGAGAGGCTTCAGAGTGTTTCCTCTTCCTGGCTTCAGCCTCAGCAGTCCTTGTCTTCTTGAGCTCTGAAGCTGTTGACCGGCTTTTTGGCTTCGAGCTAGTCAGTCTAGTTGGGAAGACAATCGGAACTGCTTCTTGCCTTGGTGCATCAGGTTCAGCCGTAGCAGGCTTCTTCTTCTTCTTTGTGGCCATCCTGGGGTCGATGCCAGGACGCCCAAGTGCCTTGCGCTTCTCAGCCTCATTATAGGCTTGCACACATCTGTCAGCCAGAGTCTTCATGCGCTCACGCGAACCCTGAGCTTCTGCACGCTTCTTCACAAAGGCTTCCTTGAGCTCGTGCATCATTGTCTTGAAGTTCTTCACTTCTTGCGCGCTGAGCTTGGCCATATGCTTCTTGAACTGAGCCTTTTCATAGTCAATCTTCTGCTTCAGTTCAACAATGCACTGGGCAATAGCAAGTTCTGAAGCAATGGCACCTTGGAAGGCGACAGTGAGGCCAATGGGTATCTGCGGATCTTCAAAGCTGATGTTTGGTGTGTCAAACCACTCGTCAATGAAGTTGTGGATGATGGTGACATCAAAGAGAGGAAGATCATTGAAGATTTCTGCTTCTTCTTTGCTCTTGGTGAGTTGCTCAAGAGCGTCATCTGCAAGATCTTCATCACTCGACAGATCAATGTCGTCATTGCGCAGAATGGCAGCAGCTGTTAGCTCTTTGCTAGTGTGAGACAGAGGCATATTGGCCTTCTGGGGCTTGGAGACGCGTGATAAGTCTTCAGACTGCACACTGTCTTCAGGAGGTGTAGTTGCCAATGGCTTCGCCCTTGAGATTTTTGGTGAAGGGGCCGGCTTTGAAGCTTTTGGCTTCTTCAACTGCTTTGGCTTCGGCACTGCAGGCACGTCATCAGACTCAGTGTTAGCTGCAGGCTCATTCACTACGCTCCCTTGAACCAAGATGTAGGTGATGAGGCCTTCAAGGTTGGCGAAAGGGCCGATGACATTGGGTTCTGCATGTCGTGTGCCATCTGCCCTTGGAGATGAGGGACCAGGGTTGAAGTCTAACCCAAAAGTCTTCTTGTTCTGCTTCACTGAGTTCTGAGCAAACTGGAAGTTGCGCTTGAACAGATTGTCGTCACGACACCATAGCAGTGACGACGAGTGTGCATCAGCAGGCTGTGGTCCACGGACCATGCATGGATAGAAGCCTTGAGCAATGGCTTCATCTCTGGACCTGGGTAGAAGATTCTTAAATAGGATGTCTCCTCACGGTCTCTTGATGGCGTTTTTCTCAGCATACTCCTGGGTCACAAATCTCTATTTGAACCATTGTTCTGCCCAATATCTTCAAATCCATTGGATTCGGGTCTTGCGCTGACTGTAATCCTCTTCAGGATCTGTCTTGTACATTTCTGAGAGTTCATCTGGCAGATCTCTGGAGGTCTCACCATGATGCTTTCTGCCACCCTTCCTTGCTGCTTTCTCTGAAGCCATAAACTTTAACTTGAAAGGCTTCAAGACATTCAAAGGCTTCAAAGGTTTTCGTTTGCTGGACCAACAGGAACTGGCTTCGGGAGAATTTATGTGATGCTGTAAGAATTCTGCAAATGAATGCAGACTATGAGAACCAAAGGGTTCTCCCACAGACATGTACCTGTGACAGCATTAAGGTGCGAGGGAAGGGGAAGAGGTCATATGCATTCTCAGAAGATTTTGAAGATAAATCAGTTTAGAAGACATTGACCTCATCGTGCGAAGACATTCACTCATAGATAAGAAGTTGGTTCCAGATTTGTACGAATCCACATATCAGTACAAGTGAGGAATCTAACTACTTTGTGAAGCACAAGTGAATATACTAGGCATGTTATGAGATGCAGTATGAGAGAGATCTAGCTTGTGTGAACAGAAACTGCTTGTGGTAGAACGTGACAAATCCATAGGATCAACGGTGCTGTAAAAAGAGGAAGTTTTATTTACCACACTAAGAACTGCTAGACGGAGTGTAAGACGAGGCCGAGCAGTTCGATCTTCCGTGCCCTAACTTGGTGACGGAGGACACCTATGGCGACGGCGGAGAGGATGATGTCCGCGGTCGGCGTGAAGACGGCGTCGGAGAGGTTGCGGCAGCGAAGCGCTTCGTCGCCGGCTTCGTCGAGGGCTAGCGGTGGCGCTAGGGTTCGTGCGAGGGTGGAAGAAGAGATAATGACCGTTGTGAGTGTGTATTTATAGGTACAGGGGCGGCACTATGCTATTACACAGGTGCCCCTGGCGATTCGCATCTGAGGAACACGTGGCCATCATGCGGAATTTTGGGGTTTGTTCCACGTCCCACGCACGCCTGGATTGTCGGGTGGTCGTTCCTACTTCTCCGGATTTCATGTGGAGGAATGAGCATTGAAAACGGACTTAATGGTTGTCTCTGTATCTTCTGCTGACAAGGACGCAGAGAAGACATTCGACAGTTTCAATAGAATGCATATGACTTGGGGAGATAGAGTTTGAGATAGAAAGCATAGAGAGATTAGGGTCCGATCACATTCACTTAGTTCAAAAGATTCAACACGAAGACATAGCTATAAGTGAATGCTGTAGAGGACAGAACACTAGTGTATATATATATAATAAAAATAGTGAAGATAATCATGAAAATATGTTGAGATCGAAGCCAAACCAAATGTGAAGACATTGCAAGGTAACGCCATGAGTGAAACACTTCAAAATAGAACGTTTGGTGGTGGCGTTACCCACTGTATAGGAAGTATTAGACCCAGACACGGCACACAATTATCGTGGCGCTCCGAAGTCAAATTCCACATTAATGTATTCACACTTAGAATATATGTCTTCATTGATTGAAGATATACTTTACTTCGTGTGTTGCACATCTAAGTCATCAATATGCATAAGGGTTAGGATGTGTGCCTGATCACATGACATTTGAGGATTCCAGGATATTTAGCTCACACCGTAACTTGCAAAACCGCTTCTCATCCAAGGGCTTGGTGAAGATATCTGCCAATTGCTCTTCAGTGTTGACGTGTATGATATCAATGTCTTCCTTCACAACATGATCTCTGAGAAAGTGATGACGAATTTCAATGTGCTTTGTCTTCGAGTGCTGAACTGGGTTGTTGGCAATCTTGATGGCGCTTTCGTTGTCGCAGTAAAGTGGCACTTGCTTCAGATGAATGCCATAGTCCTTGAGTGTTTGCTTCATCCACAGAAGCTGAGCGCAGCAAGATCCAGCAGCAATGTATTCAGATTCAGCAGTGGAGAGAGATACACAGTTCTGCTTCTTTGAAGACCAACATACAAGTGATCGTCCCAGAAAGTGACATGTGCCTGATGTAGACTTGCGATCAACTTTGTCACCAGCATAATCAGCATCCGAGAATCCAACCAGATCAAACTCTGAGCCCTTTGGATACCATAATCCTAGAGTTGGGGTGTGAGCCAAATATCGAAGAATTCGCTTCACAGCTAAGTGATGCGACTCCTTTGGTGCCGCTTGAAATCGAGCACACATGCAAACACTAAGCATAATATCTGGCCTAGATGCACATAGATAAAGTAAAGAACCAATCATGGAGCGGTATACCTTTTGATCGAACTCTTTACCATTGTCGTCAGGACCCAGATGATGTTTGGCTGGCATTGGTGTTGTGAAGCCTTTGCAGTCTTGCATACCGAACTTCTTCAGGCAATCTTTGAGATACTTCTCTTGAGATATGAAGATGCCATTGCGTTGTTGTCGTATTTGAAGACCGAGGAAGAACTTCAGCTCCCCCATCATGGACATCTGATATTGCTCTTGCATCATATATCCAAACTCTTCACTGTACTTCTGATTGGTGCAGCCGAAGATAATGTCATCCACATATATTTGGCACACAAACAGTTCACCATCATATGTCTTCGTGAAAAGAGTGGGATCTAGGGAACCAGGTATGAAGCCTTTGCTCTTCAGGAAGTATTTGAGTGTGTCATACCAGGCCCGAGGGGCTTGTTTGAGGCCATACAGTGCCTTGTTGAGCTTGTATACCATGTCAGGATGTTTTGGATCTTCAAAGCCAGGCGGTTGTGCAACATACACTTCTTCTTCAATCTTGCCATTGAGAAAGGCACTCTTCACATCCATTTGATATAGAAGTATGTTATGATGATTTGCATAGGCCAGCAGTATGCGTATGGCTTCAAGTCTAGCCACAGGAGCAAATGTTTCATCGAAGTCAATGCCTTCCACTTGAGTATATCCTTGAGCAACGAGACGAGCTTTGTTTCTGACAACTTGACCATGCTCATCTTGCTTGTTGCGGTATATCCATTTGGTGCCTATTATATTGTGCTTCCGTGGATCAGGACGCTTAACCAGTTCCCATACATTATTCAGCTCAAACTGTTGAAGCTCTTCTTGCATAGCTTGAATCCATTCAGGTTCCATGAAGGCTTCTTCAACTTTCTTGGGTTCTGTTATTGAGACGAATGCGAAGTGCCCACAGAAATTTGCTAGCTGAGTTGCCCTTGAACGAGTGAGTGGACCAGGTGCATTGATGCTATCAATTATTCTTTCAATCTGCACTTCATTGGCAACGCGAGGATGTACAGGGCGAAGACTTTGCTCTTGCTGTTCATTGTCGTTGTTGGAAGGAATGTCTTCAGGCTGAGCATTGTCTTCATGTTGATCAGGTGCTGAAATGATAAGTTCTTCTTCAGGATGAGCTTCAGAAGGTATAATTTCTCCAGTTCCCATTAGCTTGATTGATTCACTGGATGGAACTTCATCTAGCACATTTGGCAGCTGCTCTCTTTGTGAACCGTTGGTCTCATCGAACCGCACATCCACTGTTTCAACCACTTTGTAATGAAAGAGATTGAAGACTCTGTAGGAGTGCGAATCCTTTCCATATCCAAGCATAAAACCCTCATGTGCTTTTGGTGCAAATTTTGAGGTGTGATGTGGGTCCTTGATCCAGCACCTTGCGCCAAATACTCTGAAGTAACTGACATTTGGCTTCTTGCCAGTAAGGAGCTCATAAGATGTCTTGTTCAGTAGCTTGTGAAGATAAACACGATTGATTGTATGGCATGCAGTATCAATGGCTTCGGGCCAGAATTTTCTTGGGGTCTTGTATTCATCTAGCATCGTTCTGGCCATCTCAATTAGTGTTCTGTTCTTGCGTTCGACGACGCCATTCTGCTGTGGCGTGTACGGGGCTGAGAATTCATGTGTGATGCCCAAGGTATCAAGATATGTATCAAGGCCAGTGTTCTTGAATTCAGTGCCATTGTCACTTCTGATGTGCTTTATCTTGGCGCCAAAATTGTTCATAGCTCGATTGGCGAAGCGTCTGAAGACATCCTGCACTTCAGTCTTGTAAAGGATTATGTGCACCCAAGTATATCTAGAATAATCATCAACAATAACGAAGCCATAGAGGCAAGCAGTAGTAGTTAGAGTTGAGTAATGAGTGGGACCGAAAAGATCCATGTGAAGCAGTTCGAAGGGTCGAGTAGTGGTCATGATTGTCTTCGAGGGATGTTTGGCCCTCGTCATCTTCCCTGCTTCACAGGCACCGCATAAGTGGTCTTTCTTGAACTTGACGCCCTCGATGCCTATGACATGCTTCTTCTTCGCAAGGGTGTGGAGGTTCCTCATGCCAGCATGTCCAAGCCTCCGATGCCAGAGCCAGCATTCTGAAGCCTTTGCTAGAAGACATACTGCAAGCTGTGGCCCTGCTGAGAAATCTACCACGTACAAATCATCTTTTCGATACCCTTCAAACACTAGAGACTTGTCAGATTCCATTAGTACAAGGCAACGATATTTTCCAAACATTACGATCATGTTCAAATCGCAAAGCATTGAGACAGACATTAAGTTGAAGCCAAGGGATTCAACAAGCATGACTTTATCCATGTGTTGATCCCTTGAGATTGCAACTCTACCTAGACCCAATACCTTACTTTTACCAGTGTCAGCAAATGTGATGTGGCTCTTGTCGGATGGACGTAAGGTTGAGTCCATAAGAAGACTTCTTTTGCCAGTCATGTGATTTGTACACCCACTATCAATAATCCATTCTGAAGACGCTGGTGTCGTACCCTACAGTGCAGTTAGGGGGATAGGCTTCACCAAGAGCATTGTGAAGCAAAAACATTTGACGAACCAGTGGGTTATGAAAGCTTAGATCCAGGTTAGGACTAATAGGGAGAGTAGCAAGCGATTCAGGTACGAAGTACATAGTAAGACCATTTGGGCATTTGATCTTGCGCCCTACAAGATGTTTAAGGTCCCCAGCAATAGCGTCAGACGATTTTGGTTTTCTGCTGGAGACCTTTCCCTGCAAAAGAGAGTTAAGCTTTCTTAGCCACCCACATCTTCAAGGGTGGCTTAGAAGCAATAAGTCTAAGTGCAGCATCTGAGAATTTTGGCTTTGAAGCCCTAGCAAACAGTCTTGCAGGCGGACAATAGTACTCATAAGAATAAGCAGAATAGTTCTTGGTCTTATGAACATGGCGGTTTGATGAACCGCTCTCATATTCATATGCCTGAGTATGGTTTCCCTGCAAAACATTTGCGTTAGTGCGACTCAGATGAGTCCTCTGTCTGTATGAAGCCTTTGGACCGTATGAAGCCTTTGGTCTGAGGTTTGTCTTCTTCACGTGAGGTGTCATGATGACATTCACAGGAAGATTCTCCAGACACCTTTTCGGAACCCAGATCTTCTTCATAGGCGGTCCATTCCTGCAGTTAGTACCAATGTACCTGGCAAACACTTCACCATTCTGATTCTTAAACAGTTTATAGTTTGCATCAAAGGATTCATCAATGATAATGGGGTTAGCACAAGTGAAGCCAGATAGATTGGATGGATCTGCTGAAGGTTCCTTTGCAGCAACCCACATGGTTTTGGGGTACTGCTCAGGTTTCCAGTAAGAGCCATCTGCATTCATTTTCCTTACGAACCCAACACCCTCTTTCCTCAGGTTTCAGTTCAGAATATGCTTTTTGAGGACATCACATAGTGTCTGATGCCCTTTAAGACTTTTGTACATCCCTGTTTCAAGCAATGTCTTCAACCTAGCATTCTCATCAGCAATAGCGGTGGTATCCTCAGCAGAGGGGTTAGTTACCACATCAACAGTTGAAGATATTGCAACAGCAGTAGCAGTAGAACATTCAGCAACAGAAGTAGCATTATCACGCTCAATGCATTTAAGACATGGTGGTTCAAATCCTTCCTGAGCGGAACTGATCTGTTTGGCGCGAAGTGACTCGTTTTCCTTTTGAAGATCTTCATGAGCCGCTCTCAATTTCTCAAGATCTTGCTTCCTTTGAAGATAATCATAGGAAAGCTTTTCATGAGTTGTTGAGAGAGTTTCATGACGACTTTCAAGTTCCTGATACTTAACGTGAAGATTTTTTATGTCTTCAATTAAGGATTCAGATCGAGTCATTTCAGCACCTAACAGATCATCGCTTCTGTCTAACAGTTTTTGAATATGTTCCATAGCTTTCTGTTGTTCAGTTGCAATTTTAGCAAGTGTTTTGTAGCTGGGTTTTGAACCACAATCAGAGTCATCGTCACTAGATGTTTGATAGTGAGTAGTGCGTGTGTTTACCTTGGCACCGCGTGCCATGAAGCAGTAGGTAGAAGCGGAGTAGTCCTTGTCATTTGCATCGGTGTCGGTGATGAAGTCATTGTCTTCAGTGTTGAAGATGGACTTGGCAACGTATGCTGTAGCCAGACTTGCGACGCCTGAGTCGGATTCCTCCTCAGACTCCACCTCCGCCTCCTCAGAAGCAGACTCCTCCTCTGAATCCATTTCCTTGCCAACAAACGCACGTGCCTTGCCAGATGAGCTCTTCTTGTGTGATGAAGACTTTGAGGAAGACTTGGAAGAAGACTTTGAGTATTTCTTCTTCTTCTTCTTGTCGTCAGAGTCATATTCCTTGCTCTTCTTCTTCTTTTTGTTCTCATTGTCCCACTGTGGACACTCAGAGATGAAGTGGCCAAGTTTCTTGCACTTGTGACATGTTTTCTTCTTGTAGTCATGAGCAGGAGCTTCATCATTCCTTGAACTTGATCGGGAAGACTTTCTGAAGCCTTTCTTCTTGGTGAATTTTTGGAACTTCTTGACAAGCATAGCAAGTTCCCTTCCAATGTCTTCAGGATCATCAGAACTGCTGTCAGATTCTTCTTCAGATGAGGAGACAGCTTTTGCCTTCAAGGCACGAGTTCGCCCATAGTTTGGACCGTAGATATCTCTTTTCTCCAGAAAGCTGAAACTCATGTGTGTTGAGCCTCTCAAGTATGTCAGACGGATCGAGTGTCTTGAAATCAGGACGTTCTTGAATCATCAGGGCCAGGATGTCAAACGAACTATCAAGTGATCTCAGTAGCGTCTTGACGACTTCGTGTTTGGTAATCTCAGTGGCGCCGAGGGCTTGAAGCTCATTTGTGATGTCAGTGAGTCGGTCAAATGTGTGCTGGACATTCTCATTGTCATTTCGCTTGAAGCGGTTGAAGAGGTTGCGAAGGACACTGATTCTCTGATCTCTCTGGGTTGAGATGCCTTCATTGACCTTGGAGAGCCAGTCCCAGACCAGCTTAGATGTCTTCAAAGCACTCACACGGCCATACTGTCCTTTGGTCAGATGACCACAGATGATATTCTTGGCAGTAGAGTCCAGTTGAACGAATTTCTTGACATCAGCAGCAGTGACACCTTCTCCAGCCTTGGGAACGCCGTTCTCGACGACATACCATAGGTCGACGTCAATGGCTTCAAGATGCATGCGCATCTTATTCTTCCAGTAGGGATATTCAGTTCCATCGAAGACGGGGCACGCAGCGGAGACTTTAATTATCCCTGCAGTCGACATAGCTAAAACTCCAGGTGGTTAAACTGAATCACATAGAACAAGGGAGCAACTTGCTTTGATACCAATTGAAAGTGCGTTATATCGACTAGAGGGGGGGTGAATAGGCGATTTTTATGAAAGTCTTTAGAACATAGAAGTTTTGAAGACAAACGATAAAATTAAACCTATTACCATGCAGCGGAAGGTAGACTACACTAGGCAAACCATAGTCAAGTATTCAATGAAGTGAAAGCACAAAGACTAATAGTAGCTAGGTAGTAAGGATCAGGTAGGAAGATATTGTGAAGGCAAACAGAACACGCAGTCACTCAGTGAAGACAAATGATATTGCAAACATACAATGACTTCACAAGGAGTAACAGTAAGTAAAGGGAAGTGAAGATGAAACCAGTGACTCGTTGAAGACAATAATTTGTTGGACCAGTTCCAGTTGTTGTGACAACTGTACGTCTCGTTGGCGCGCCTAGGTATTTAAACCTTAGGACACACAGTCCCGGACACCCAGTCCTGAACATGCAGCTCAGGACACCCAGTCCTCACCGTATTCTCCTTGAGCTAAGGTCACATAGACCTCGCCCAATCTCTCTGGTAAGTCTTCAAGGTAGACTCCCAAACCTTCACAGACTTTGTTCACAGGCAATCCACAATGTCTCTTGGATGCTCAGAACGCGCCGCCTAATCGGCTGGAGGATGCACAGTCCTCAAGTGTAATAAGTCTTCAGATCACATAGACAAGAAGACTTAAGTGATGCCCAATTCTCTCTGGCTCTGGTGGTTAGGGCTTTATCCTCGCAAGGAATTCTCTCTCAAAGGCTTCGAGGTGGGTTGCTCTCAAACGACAAAAGCCGTACTTTCAATCTGAGCAGCCAACCGTTTATGGTTGTACGAGGTGGGCTATTTATAGCCACTTGGCAACCCGACCTGATTTGTCCGAAATGACCCTGGGTCACTAAGGAACTGACATGTGTTCCAACGGTCAGATGTCAAACTCACACGGCAACTTTACTTGGGCTACAAGCAAAGCTGACTTGTCCGACTCTGGACAAGATTCGCTCTCATAGTCTTCACTCGAAGACATAGGTTTTTGGTTTAGGCATCACTTCAGTCATTCTGACTGGTTCTCTTGGACCCCACTTAACAGTACGGTGGTTCCTATGACTCAACACAAAAGAAAAAGAACTACGAAAGATCTAAGTCTTCGAGCTCCATAGGCTTTATATAGTGTCTTCTCTTGTCATAGTCTTCAATGTGAATATCTTCATATACCACCTTTGACTTCAATGTCTTCATACATTTTTAGGGGTCATCTCTGGTAGTAAAACCGAATCAATGAGGGACTTCTACCTATGTTATCCTACAATTCTCACAAACACATTAGTCCCTCAACTAGGTTTGTCGTCAATACTCCAAAACCAACTAGGGGTGGCACTAGATGCACTTACAGTATCCGGCCTTCCTCAGCTTTTTGATATGTCGCTCCGTGACGGAGGAGACCATCCACTTGCCTCCCGCTCCGGACATGGCTGGAGAAGGTTGAGGTTGGGAGTGAGGACTTGGGCGCTGGAGCTCGAGTGCGCAAGAATGGATAGGCGAAGGAGGAAGAAGGCATAGGTGAAAAGATGGATCTTTATCCCCTTATATGGGTGGACGCAGCTACATGTCCCCACGAGCCTGATAAAACTCGCTTATCTCCAAGCGCCATAATTGATGGCGCGGTTGGGTTACCCACGCCCGTATTGATGAGAATCCCGGAATAAGGGGACACGATCTCTGCTTTAACAAGACGTTCCAAGGAAACTGCCTCGCATAACGCGCTGAGATGGGACAGTAAAACGGTTCGAATAAAAGCTTGGCCGTGGTGTGATGTCACACTACAGAATACGTCAGCAGATTAGATTTGTATAAATATTATTCTCTCTATGGCAATATGTGGAAACTTATTTTGGAGAGCCGGACACTATCTTTGTGTTCAAAATCTTCTATGAAGTACTTGGAGGAGGACCCCGCCTTGCAATGTCGAAGACAATATGCGCGCCGGAATCGTCTTCATTGAAGCCTGGTTCAGGGGCTACTGACGGAGTCCTGGATTAGGGGGTGTCCGGATGGCCGGACTATACCTTCAGCCGGACTCCTGGACTAAGAAGATACAAGATTGACGACTCCATCCCGCGTCCGGAAGGGACTTTCCTTGGCGTGGAAGGCAAGCTTGGCGATACGGATATGAAGATCTCCTACCATTGTAACCGACTCTATGTAACCCTAACCCTATCCGGTGTCTATATAAAACGGAGGGTTTTAGTCCGTAGGACAACATACACATCAACAATCATACCATAGGCTAGCTTCTAGGGTTTAGCCTCCTCGATCTCGTGGTAGATCTACTCTTGTACTACTAATATCATCAATATTAATCAAGCAGGACGTAGGGTTTTTCCTCCATCGAGAGGGCCCGAACCTAGGTAAAACTTCGTGTACCTTGTCTCCTGTTACCATCCGGCCTAGACGCACAGTTCGGGACCCCCTACCTGAGATCCGCCGGTTTTGACACCGACAATTTGTTTTATACCTGAATAATTGTTATTTGGTGCTAGCGTTGAGCATGAGCATTATATATGGATCTTGTTTAATGAGAGATGGTTATTTATTTAAATCAGAGAATAATGGTTGTTCTATTTATATGAGTAATGGCTTTTATGGTCACGCACCCTAGACGAGTGGTCTATTTTTACTAAATCTTGATAGTAGTGATACACATGTTCATAGTATTGAAGCCAAAAGATGCAGAGTTGATAATGATAGTGCAACTTATTTGTGGCACTGCCGTTTAGGTCATATTGGTGTAAAGCGCATGAAGAAACTCCATTTTGATGGAATTCTGGAATCACTTGATTATGAATCACTTGGTACATGAAAACCATGCCTAATGGGCAAGATGGCTAAAACTCCGTTCTCCGGAACAATGGAGCGAGCAACAGAGTTATTGGAAATCATACATACTGATGTATGTGGTGCAATGAACATTGAAGCTCGCGGCGGATATCGTTATTTTCTCACCTTCATAGATGATTTGAGCAGATATGGGTATATCTACTTGATGAAACATAAGGCTGAAACATTTGAAAAGTTCAAAGAATTTCAGAGTGAAGGGGAGAATCATCGTAACAAGAAAATCAAGTTTATACGATGTGATCGTGGAGGTGAATATTTGAGTTATGAATTTGGATTTCATTTGAAACAATGCGGAATAGTTTCACAACTCACGCCACCTGGAACACCACAACGTAATGGTGTCTCTGAACCTCGTAATCATACTTTACTAGATATGGTGCGATCTATGATGTCTCTCACTGATTTACCACTATCATTTTGGTGTTACGCTTTGGAGGTAGCTTCATTCACATTAAATAGGGCACCATCTAAATCCGTTGAGACGACACCTTATGAACTGTGGTTTGGCAAGAAACCCAAGTTGTCGTTTCTTAAAGTTTGGGGCTGCGATGCTTACGTGAAAAAGCTTCAACTTGATAAGCTCGAACTCAAATTGGAGAAATGTGTCTTCATAGGATACCCAAAGGAGACTGTTGGGTACACCTTCTATCACAGAGCCGAAGGCAAGATATTTCTTGCTAAGAATGGATCCTTTCTAGAGAAGGAGTTTCTCTCGAAAGAAGTCAGTGGGAGGAAAGTAGAACTTGACGAGGTAATTGTACCTTCTCCCTTATTGGAAAGTAGTTCATCACTAAAATCAGTTCCAGTGATTCCTACCCCAGTAAGTGAGGAAGCTAATGATGATGATCATGAAATTCTGATCAAGTTACTACCGAACCTCGTAGGTCACCAGAGTAAGATCCGCACCAGAGGGTACGGTAATCCTGTTCTGGAAGTCATGTTACTTAACCATGATGAACCTACAAACTATGAGGAAGCGATGATGAGCCCAGATTCCGCAAAATGGGTTGAGGCCATGAAATCTGAGATGGGATCCATGTATGAGAACAAAGTATGGACTTTGGTTGAATTGCCCTATGATCGGTAGGCCATAGAGGATAAATGGATCTTCCAGAAGAAGACCGACGCTGACGGTAATGTTACTGTCTACAAAGCTCAACTTGTTGCAAAAGGTTTTCGACAAGTTCAAGGAGTTGACTACGATGAGACCTTCTCACCCGTAGCGATGCTTAAGTCTGTCCGAATCATGTTAGCAATTGCCGCATTTTATGATTATGAAATTTGGCAAATGGATGTCAAAACTGCCTTCCTTAATGGATACCTTAAAGAAGAGTTGTATATGATGCAACCAGAAGGTTTTATCGATCCAAAAGGTGCTAACAAAATGTGCAAGCTCTAGCGATCCATTTATGGACTGGTGCAAGCCTCTCGGAGTTGGAATATACACTTTGATAATGTGATCAAAGCATATGGTTTTGTACAAACTGTTGGAGAAAACTGTATTTGCAAGAAAGTGTGTGGGAGCTCCGTAGAATTTCTGATATTATATGTAGATGACATATTGTTGATCGGAAATGATACTAAATTTCTGAATAGCATATATGAGTTTTTCAGTGAAAGACCTCAGTGAAGCTGCTTATATATTGGGCATCAAGATCTATAGAGATAGATCAAGACGATTGATTGGACTTTCACAAAGCACATACTTGATAAAGTTGAAGAAGTTCAAAATGGATCAGGAAAAGAAAGGGTTCTTGCCTGTATTACAAGGTGTGAAGTTGAGTTAGACTCAATGCCCGACCACTGCAGAACACAGAGAGAAAATGAAAGGTGTTGCCTATGCTTCAGCCATAGGCTCTATCATGTATGCAATGCTGTGTACCAGACCTGATGTGTGCATTGCTATAAGTTTAGCAGGGAGGTACCAAAGTAATCTAGGAGTGGATCACTAGACAACAGTCAAGAACATCCTGAAATACCCGAAAAGGACTAAGGATATGTTTCTCGTATATGGAGGTGACAAAGAGCTTGTTGTAAACAGTGATGGTGATCCAAGCTTTGACATTGATCCGGGTGACTCTAAGTCACAAACCGGATACGTTTTTTATTAAATTGTTGTAAACAGTTGGTGCAGTTCCAAGCAGAGCGTCGTGGCGGGATCTACGTGTGAAGCGGAATACATAGCTGCTTCGGAAGCAGCAAATGAAGGAGTCTGGATGAAGGATTTCATATCCGGTCTAGGTGTCATACCTAGTGCATCGGGTCCAATGAAAACCTTTTGTGACAATACTGGAGCAATTGCGTTGGCAAAGGAATCCATATTTCACAAGAGAACCAAGCACATCAAGAGAAGCTTCAATTCCATCCGCGATCAAGTCAAGGAGGGAGACATAGAGATTTGCAAGATACATACGAATCTGAATGTTGCAGACCTGTTAACTAAGCCTCTCTCACGAGCAAAACATGATCATCACCAAGACTCCATGGGTGTTATAATCATTACAATGTAATCTAGATTATTGACTCTAGTGCAAGTGGGAGACTGGAGGAAATATGCCCTAGAGGAAATAATAAAGTTGTTATTTATATTTCCTTATATCATGATAAATGTTTATTATTCATGCTAGAATTGCATTAACTGAAAACTTAGTACATGTTTTAATACATAGACAAACAAAGTGTCACTAGGTTACCTGTACTTGACTAGCTCGTTGAATCAATGATGGTTATTTTTCCTAACCATAGACATGAGTTTTTATTTGATTAACGGGATCACATCATTAGAGAATGATGTGATTGACTTGTCCCATCCGTTAGCTTAGCACGATGTTCGTTTAGTTTGTTGCTATTGCTTTCTCCATAACTATAGATGTTCCTATGGCTATGAGATCATGCATCTCCCGAATACCGGAGGAACACTTTGTGTGCTACCAAACGTCACAACGTAACTGGGTGATTATAAAGGTGCTCTACGGGTGTCTCCGATGGTATTTGTTGAGTTGGCATGGATCAAGATTGGGATTTGTCACTCCGATTGTCGGAGAGTTATCTCTGGGCCCTCTCAGTAATGTAGCTAATGAGTTAGTTACGGGATGTAGCATTACGGAACGAGTAAAGAGACTAGCCAGTAACGAGATTGAACTAGGTATTGAGATAATAACGATCAAATCTCGGGCAAGTAACATACCGATGACAAAGGGAACAACGTATACCGTTATGCAGTTTGACCAATAAAGATCTTCGTAGAATATGTAGGAACCAATACGAGCATCCAGGTTCTGCTATTGGTTATTGACCGGAGACATGTCTCGGTCATGTCTACATAGTTCTCGAACCTGTAGGGTCCGCATGCTTAAACATTCAGTGACGATCGATATTATGAGTTTATTTGTTTTGATGTGCCGAAGGTAGTTCGGAGTCTCGGATTTGATAACAGACATGACGAGGAGTCTCGAAATGGTCGAGACATAAAGATCGATATATTGGACGACTATGTTTGGACATCAGAAGGGTTCCGAGTGATGTTTGGGCATATACCGGAGTACCTGGGGGTTACCGGAACCCCCCGAGGAGTTTAATGGGCCTTATGGGACTTAGTGGAAAGAGAGGAGGGGCTGCCAGGCAGGCCGCGGGCCCCTCCCCCTCTGGTCCGAATTGGACTAGGAAGGGGGGAGGCGCCCCCCTTTCCTTCTCCCGCTTTCCTCGTTCCTTCTCCTACTCCTACTAGATGGAAAGGGAGGAATCCTACTCCCGATGGGAGTAGGACTATGCATGGGGCGCGCCATAGGAGGTCCGGCCCTCCCCCTCCTCCACTCCTTTATATACGGGGGAGGGGGGCACCTCATAGACACACAAGCTGATCATTCATCTTTAGCCGTGTGCGGTGCCTCCCTCCACCATAATCCACATCGGTAATATCGTAGCGGTGCTTAGGCGAAGCCTTGTTCCGATAGCAACATCATCACCGTCATCACGCCGTTGTGCTGACAAAGCTCTCCCTCGAAGCTCTACTAGATTATGAGTTCGATGGACGTCACCAAGCTGAACGTGTGCAGATCGCGTAGGTGCCGTATCGTCGATACTAGATAGGTCAGTCATGAAGACATACGACTACATCAACCGAGTTGTCATAACGCTTCCGCTTACGGTCTATGAGAGTATGTAGACGGTACTCTCCCCTCTTGTTGCTATGCATCACGATGATCTTCCGTGCGCATAGGGAATTTTTTGAAATTGTTGTGTTCCCCAACAATGTCCATCACTGACGTGAGTTGTAGTAGCACCCCCACCAAGCCGTGCAGCCGCAGCCATGGAAGGAAAGGTGGGAGTGCGACGCGGCCATGGAAGGTGAGGCGGTGAGCACTCAGAGTGGGGGCATTCCCACCGGATCCGGTGCCGGGCGGGGTCGGTGATGGTGGAGGCACGACTCCGACGTGGAATACGGCGGAGGCAGCCAGGGGAGGCAGGAGCGGCGCCGGCCATGGGGAGGGCATGGGATGCTGGTGCGGAGGGGAAGGGAAGAGTTTTTATCTTTTATTTTTGTTGACAATGTGTGTTTTTCTTTTCTGAAAACGGGAGGGATTTTTTGGTAAAAATATATTTGTAATGACTCCTAGTGTGAACATTTACGCCATGTCATCATTCATGGGACCCACCTGTCGTAATCTTCATCAAAGCATATGGTTTATACAGACTTTTGGAGAAGCCTGTATTTATAAGAAAGTGAGTGGGAGCTCCGTAACATTTCTGATATTACATGTAGATGACATATTGTTGATCAAAAATGATACTGAATTTCTGAATAGCATAAAAGGATACTTTAATAAGAATTTTTCAATGAAAGACGTCGGTGAAGCTGCTTATATATTGGGCATCAAGATCTATAGAGATAGATCGAGACGCTTAACTGGACTTTCACAAAGCACATACCCTGATAAAGTTTTAAAGAAGTTCAAAATGGATCAAGGAAAGAAAGGGTTCTTGCCTGTGTTACAAGGTATGAAGTTGAGTCAGACTCAATGCCCGACCACTACAGAAGATAGAGAGAAAATGAAAGTCATAATTCCCTATGCTTCGGCCATAGGTTCTATCATGTATGCAATGCTGTCTTCCAGAGCTGATGGGTGCCTTGCTATTAGTTTAGCAGGGAAGTACCAAAGTAATCCAGGAGTGGATCACTGGACAACAGTCAAAAACATCCTGAAATACCTGAAAAACACTAAGGATATGTTTCTCGTTTATGGAGGTGACAAAGAGCTCGTCGTAAACGGTCACGTCGATGCAAGCTTTGACACTGATCCGGATGACTCTAAGTCACAAACCAGATACATAGTTTTATTAAATGGTGGAGCTGCCAGTTGGTGCAGTTCCAAGTAGAGCGTCCTGGCGGGATCTACATGTGAAGCGTAGTACATACAGCTGTCAGTTGGTGCAGTTCCAAGCAGAGCATCCTGGCGAGATCTACGTGTGAAGCGGAGTACATAGCTGCTTCAGAAGCAACAAATGAAGGAGCCTGGATGAAGGAGTTCATATCTGATCTAGGTGTCATAGCTAGTGCATCGGGTCCAATGAAAATCTTTTGTGACAATACTGGTCCAATTGCCTTGGCAAAGGAATCCAGGTTTCACAAGAGAATCAAGCACATCAAGAGACGCTTCAATTCCATCCGCGGTCAAGTCAAGGAGGGAGACATAGAAATTTGCAAGATACATACGGATATGAATGTTGCAGATCCATTAACTAAGCCTCTCTCACGAGAAAAACATGATCAACACCAAGACTCCATGGGTGTTAGAATCATTACTGTATAATCTAGATTATTGACTCTAGTGTAAGTGGGAGACTGAAGGAAATATGCCCAAGATGCAATAATAAAGTTGTTATTTATATTTCTTTACATCATGATAAATGCTTATTATTCATGCTAGAATTGTATTAACCGAAACTTAGCACATGTGTGAATACATAGACAAATAGAGTGTCACTAGTATGCCTCTACTTAACTAGCTCGTTAACCAAAGATGATTAAGCTTCCTAACCATAGACATGACTTGTCATTTGATGACCGGGATGATATCATTAGAGAATGATGTGATTGACTTGACCCATCCGTTAGCTTAGCACTATGATTGTTTAGTTTATTGCTATTCCTTTCTTCATAACTTATACATGTTCCTATGACTATGAGATTATGCAACTCCCGAAAACAGGAGGAACACTTAGTATGCTATCAAACGTCACAACGTAACTGGGTGACTATAAAGATGCTCTACAGGTGTTTCCGATGGTCTTTGTTGAGTTGGCATAGGTCAAGATTAGGATTTCTCACTCCGTGTATCAGAAAGGTATCTCTGGGCCCTCTCAGTAATGCACATCACTATAAGCCTTGCAAGCAATGTGACTAATGAGTTAGTTGCGCCATGATGCATTACAGAACAAGTAAAGAGACTAGCCGGTAACGAGATTGAACTAGGTATTGAGATACCGATGATCGAATCTCTGGCAAGTAGCATACCGATGACAAAGGGAACAACGTATGTTGTTATGCGGTTTGACCGATAAAGATCTTCGTAGAATATGTAAGTGTTGGAAATATGCCCTAGAGGCAATAATAAAAGGATTATTATTAGATTTCCTTGTTCATGATAATTGTCTTTTATTCATGCTATAATTATGTTATCCGAAAATCGTAATACATGTGTGAATACATAGACACCAACATGTCCCTAGTAAGCCTCTAGTTGACTAGCTCGTTGATCAACAGATAGTCATGGTTTCCTGACTATGGACATTGGATGTCATTGATAATGAGATCACATCATTAGGAGAATGATGTGATGGACAAGACCCAAATCCTAAACATAACACAAGATCGTATAGTTCGTTTGCTAGAGTTTTTCCAATGTCAAGTATCTTTTCCTTAGACCATGAGATCGTGTAACTCCCGGATACCGTAGGAGTGCTTTGGGTGTACCAAATGTCACAACGTAACTGGGTGACTATAAAGGTATACTACGGGTATCTCCGAAATTGTCTGTTAGGTTGACACGTTTCAAGACTGGGATTTGTCACTCCGTATGACGGAGAGGTATCTCTGGGCCCACTCAGTAATGCATCATCACAATGAGCTCAAAGTGACCAAGTGTCTGGTCACAGGATGATGCATTATGGTATGAGTAAAGTGACTTTCCGGTAACGAGATTGAACGAGGTATTGGGATACCGACGATCGAATCTCGGGCAAGTAACGTACCGGTTGACAAAGGGAATTGTATACGGGGTTGCTTGAATCCTCGACATCGTGGTTCATCCGATGAGATCATCGAGGAGCATGTGGGAGCCAACATGGGTATCCAGATCCCGCTGTTGGTTATTGACCGGAGAGCCATCTCGGTCATGTCTACATGTCTCCCGAACCTGTAGGGTCTACACACTTAAGGTTCGGTGACGCTAGGGTTGTAGAGATATGAATATGCAGTAACCCGAAAGTTGTTCGGAGTCCCGGATGAGATCCTGGACGTCACGAGGAGTTTGGAATGGTCCGGAGGTAAGAATTATATATAGGAAGTGCTATTTCGGCCATCGGGACAAGTTTTCGGGGTCACCGATATTGTACCGGGACCACCGGAAGGGCCCCGATGGGCTGAAGTGGGAAGGGATCTAGCCCAAAGTGGGCTGGGGCGCCACTTCCCCTAGGGCCCATGCGCCTAGGGTGGGGAAACCCTAAAGGGGGCGCCCCCTTGCTTGGGGGGGCAAGCCCCCCACCCCTTGGCCGCCGCCCCCCTAGGAGATTGCATCTCCTAGGGCCGGCGCCCCCCTAGGCCCCCCTATATATAGTGGGGGGATGGAGGACCTCTCACCTACGCCTTTGGTGCCTCCCTCTCCCTCTCCAACACCTCCTCCTCCTCCATAGAGCTTGGCGAAGCCCTGTCGGAGTACTGCAGCTCCACCACCACCACGCCGCGTGCTGCTGCTGGAGCCATCTTCCTCAACCTCTCCTTCCCCCCTTGCTGGATCAAGAAGGAGGAGACGTCACGCTGACCGTACGTGTGTTGAACGCAGAGGTGCCGTCCGTTCGGCGCTAGGATCTCCGGTGATTTGGATCACGTCGAGTACGACTTCCTCATCCCCATTCTTTGAACGCTTCCGCGCGTGAGATACAAAGGTATGTCGATGCAATCCGATCACTCGTTGCTAGATGAACTCATAGATGGATCTTGGTGAAACCGTAGGAAATTTTTTGTTTTCTGCAACGTTCCCCAACAGTGGCATCATGAGCTAGGTCTATGCGTAGTTCTCTTTGCACGAGTAGAACACAATTTGTTGTGGGCGTAGATGTTGTCAACTTTCTTGCCGCTACTAGTCTTATTTTGCTTCAGCGGTATTTTGGGATGAAGCGGCCCAGACCGACCTTACACGTACGCTTACGTGAGACTGGTTCCACCGACTGACATGCACTAGTTGCATAAGGTGGCTAGCGGGTGTCTGTCTCTCCCACTTTAGTTGGAGCGGATTCGATGAAAAGGGTCCTTATGAAGGGTAAATAGAAGTTGACAAATCACGTTGTGGCTTTTACGTAGGTAAGAAAACGTTCTTGCTAGAACCCTATTGCAGCCACGTAAAACTTGCAACAACAATTAGAGGACGTCTAACTTGTTTTTGCAGCAAGTGCTTTGTGATGTGATATGGCCAAAGTTGTGATGAATGATGAATGATATATATGTGATGTATGAGATCATGTTCTTGTAATAGGAATCACGACTTGCATGTCGATGAGTATGACAACCGGCAGGAGCCATAGGAGTTGTCTTTATTTTTTGTATGACCTGCGTGTCATTGAGAAACGCCATGTAAATTACTTTACTTTATTGCTAAACGTGTTAGCCATAGTAGTAGAAGTAATAGTTGGCGAGCAACTTCATGGAGACACGATGATGGAGATCATGATGATGGAGATCATGGTGTCATGCCGGTGACAAGATGATCATGGAGCCCCAAGATGGAGATCAAAGGAGCTATGTGATATTGGCCATATCATGTCACTATTATTATTTGATTGCATGTGATGTTTATCATGTTTTTGCATCTTGTTTACTTAGAACGACGGTAGTAAATAAGATGATCCCTCATAATAATTTCAAGAAAGTGTTTCCCCTAACTGTGCACCGTTGCGACAGTTCGTTGTTTCGAAGCACCACGTGATGATTGGGTGTGATAGATTCCAACGTTCACATACAATGGGTGTAAGATAGATTTACACATGCAAACACTTAGGTTGACTTGACGAGCCTAGCATGTACAGACATGGCCTCGGAACACAGAAGACCGAAAGGTCGAGCATGAGTCGTATAGAAGATACGATCAACATGAAGATGTTCACCGATGTTGACTAGTCTGTCTCACGTGATGATCGGACACGGCCTAGTTAACTCGGATCATGTTATAATTAGATGACTGGAGGTATGTCTATCTGAGTGGGAGTTCATTATATAATTTTATTAGATGAACTTAATTATCATGAACTTAGTCTAAAATCTTTACAATATGTCTTGTAGATCAAATGGCCCATGTTGTCCTCAACTTCAACGCGTTCCTAGAGAAAACCAAGTTGAAAGACGATGGCAACAATTATACGGACTGGGTCTGGAACCTGAGGATCATCCTCATAGCTGCCAAGAAAGATTTTGTCCTACAAGCACCGCTAGGTGACGCACCCGTCCCATAGAACCAAGACGTTATGAACGCTTGGCAGACACGTGCTGATGATTACTCCCTCGTTTAGTGCGGCATGCTTTACAGCTTAGAACCGTGGCTCCAAAAGTGTTTTGAGCAACACGGAGCATATGAGATGTTCGAAGAGCTGAAAATGGTTTTCCAAGCTAATGCCTGGGTCGATAGATATGAAGTCTCCGACAAGTTCTTCAGCTGTAAGATGGAGGAAAATAGTTCTGTCAGTGAGCACATACTCACTATGTCTGGATTACATAACCGCTTAACTCAGCTGGGAGTTAATCTCCCGGATGACGCGGTCATTGACAGAATCCTTCAGTCGCTTCCACCGAGCTACAAGAGCTTTGTGATGAACTTCAATATGCAGGGGATGGAAAAGACCATTCCTGAAGTATTTGCAATGCTGAAATCAGCAGAGGTAGAAGTCAAAAAGGAACATCAAGTGTTGATGGTGAATAAAACCACTAAGTTCAAGAAAGGCAAGGGTAAGAAGAACTTCAAGAAGGACGGCAAGGGAGTTGCCGCGCCCGGTAAGCAAGCTGCCGGGAAGAAGCCAAAGAATGGACCCAAGCTCGAGATTGAGTGTTTTTATTGCAAGGAAAGTGGTCACTGGAAGCGGAAATGCCCCAAATACTTAGCGGACAAGAAGGCCGGCAAAACGAAAGGTATATGTGATATACATGTAATTGATGTGTACCTTACCAGTACTCGTAGTAGCTCCTGGGTATTTGATACCGATCCAGTTGCTCACATTTGTAACTCAAAGCAGGAGCTGCGGAATAAACGGAGACTGGCGAAGAACGAGGTGACGATGCGCGTCGGGAATGGTTCCAAGGTCGATGTGATCGTCGTCGGCACGCTACCTCTACATTTACCCACGGGATTAGTTTTAAACCTTAATAATTATTATTTAGTACCAGCTTTGAGCATGAACATTGTATCAGGATCTCGTTTAATTCGAGATGGCTACTCATTTAAATCCGAGAATAATGGTTGTTCTATTTATATGAGAGATATGTTTTATGGTCATGCTCCTATGGTGAATGGTTTATTCTTAATGAATCTCGAGCGTAATGCTACACATATTCATAGTGTGAATACCAAAAGATGTAAGGTTGATAATGATAGTCCCACATACTTGTGGCACTGCCGCCTTGGTCACATAGGTGTCAAACGCATGAAGAAGCTCCATGCAGATGGACTTTTAGAGTCTCTTGATTACGAATCATTTGACACGTGCGAACCATGCCTCATGGGTAAGATGACCAAGACTCCGTTCTCAGGAACAATGGAGCGAGCAACCAACCTATTGGAAATCATACATACTGATGTGTGCGGTCCAATGAGTGTTGAGGCTCGTGGTGGCTATCGTTATGTTCTCACCCTCACTGATGACTTGAGTAGATATGGGTATGTCTACTTAATGAAACACAAGTCTGAAACCTTTGAAAAGTTCAAGGAATTTCAGAGTGAGGTTGAGAATCAACGTGACAGAAAAATCAAGTTTTTGCGATCAGATCGTGGAGGAGAATACTTGAGTCACGAATTTGGCACACACTTAAGAAAATGTGGAATAGTTTCACAACTCACGCCGCCTGGAACACCTCAGCGTAATGGTGTGTCCGAACGTCGTAATCGCACTCTATTGGATATGGTGCGATCTATGATGTCTCTTACCGATTTACCGCTGTCATTTTGGGGCTATGCTTTAGAGACTGCCGCATTCACTTTAAATAGGGCTCCGTCGAAATCCGTTGAGACGACACCGTATGAATTATGGTTTGGGAAGAAGCCTAAGCTGTCGTTTCTAAAAGTTTGGGGATGCGATGCTTATGTCAAGAAACTTCAACCTGAAAAGCTCGAACCCAAGTCGGAAAAATGCGTCTTCATAGGATACCCTAAAGAAACTATTGGGTATACCTTCTACCTCAGATCCGAAGGCAAGATCTTTGTTGCCAAGAATGGATCCTTTCTAGAGAAAGAGTTTCTCTCGAAAGAAGTAAGTGGGAGGAAAGTAGAGCTTGATGAAGTACTGCCTCTTGAAGCAGAGAGTAGCGCAGCTCAGGAAAATGTTCCTGTGGTGCCTGCACCAATTAGAGAGGAAGTTAATGATGATGATCAAGATATTTCTGATCAAGCTCCTACTGAACTTCGAAGGTCCACAAGGACACGTTCCGCACCAGAGTGGTACGGCAACCCTGTCTTGGAAATCATGTTGTTAGACAACGGTGAACCTTCGAACTATGAAGAAGCGATGGCGGGCCCGGATTCCGACAAATGGCTGGAAGCCATGAAATCCGAGATAGGATCCATGTATGAAAACGAAGTATGGACTTTGACTGACTTGCCCGATGATCGGCGAGCCATAGAAAATAAATGGATCTTTAAGAAGAAGACAGACGCGGATGGTAATGTGACCATCTATAAAGCTAGGCTTGTCGCTAAGGGTTATCGACAAGTTCAAGGGGTTGACTACGATGAGACATTCTCTCCCGTAGCAAAGCTGAAGTCCGTCCGAATCATGTTAGCAATTGCCGCATACTATGATTATGAGATATGGCAAATGGACGTCAAAACGGCATTCCTTAACGGTTATCTTAAGGAAGAACTGTATATGATGCAGCCGGAAGGTTTTGTCGATCCTAAGAATGCTGACAAGGTGTGCAAGCTCCAACGCTCGATTTATGGGCTGGTGCAAGCATCTCGGAGTTGGAACATTCGCTTTGATGAGATGATCAAAGCGTTTGGGTTTATGCAGACTTATGGAGAAGCCTGCGTTTACAAGAAAGTGAGTGGGAGCTCTGTAGCATTTCTCATATTATATGTAGATGACATACTTTTGATGGGAAATGATATAGAGCTTTTGGACAGCATTAAGGCCTACTTGAATAAGAGTTTTTCAATGAAGGACCTTGGAGAAGCTGCTTATATATTAGGCATCAAGATCTATAGAGATAGATCAAGACGCCTCATAGGTCTTTCACAAAGCACATACCTTGATAAGATATTGAAGAAGTTCAATATGGATCAGTCTAAGAAGGGGTTCTTGCCTGTGTTGCAAGGTGTGAAATTGAGCTCAGCTCAATGTCCGACCACGGCAGAAGATATAGAAGAGATGAGTGTCATCCCCTATGCCTCAGCCATAGGTTCTATTATGTATGCCATGCTGTGTACCAGACCTGATGTAAACCTTGCCGTAAGTTTGGTAGGTAGGTACCAAAGTAATCCCGGCAAGGAACACTGGACAGCGGTCAAGAATATCCTGAAGTACCTGAAAAGGACTAAGGAAATGTTTCTCGTTTATGGAGGTGACGAAGAGCTCGTCGTAAAGGGTTACGTCGACGCTAGCTTCGACACAGATCTGGATGACTCTAAGTCACAAACCGGATACGTGTATATTTTGAATGGTGGGGCAGTAAGCTGGTGCAGTTGCAAGCAAAGCGTTGTGGCGGGATCTACATGTGAAGCGGAGTACATGGCAGCCTCGGAGGCAGCACACGAAGCAGTCTGGGTGAAGGAGTTCATTACCGACCTAGGAGTCATACCCAATGCGTCGGGCCCGATGACTCTCTTCTGTGACAACACTGGAGCTATTGCCCTTGCCAAGGAGCCCAGGTTTCACAGGAAGACCAGGCATATCAAGCGTCGCTTCAACTCCATTCGTGAAAGTGTTCAAAATGGAGACATAGAGATTTGTAAAGTACATACGGACCTGAATGTAGCAGATCCGTTGACTAAACCTCTCCCTAGAGCAAAACATGATCAACACCAGAATTCCATGGGTGTTCGATTCATCACAATGTAACTAGATTATTGACTCTAGTGCAAGTGGGAGACTGTTGGAAATATGCCCTAGAGGCAATAATAAAAGGATTATTATTATATTTCCTTGTTCATGATAATTGTCTTTTATTCATGCTATAATTGTGTTATCCGGAAATCGTAATACATGTGTGAATACATAGACACCAACATGTCCCTAGTAAGCCTCTAGTTGACTAGCTCGTTGATCAACAGATAGTCATGGTTTCCTGACTATGGACATTGGATGTCATTGATAACGAGATCACATCATTAGGAGAATGATGTGATGGACAAGACCCAATCCTAAACATAGCACAAGATCGTATAGTTCGTTTGCTAGAGTTTTTCCAATGTCAAGTATCTTTTCCTTAGACCATGAGATCGTGTAACTCCCGGATACCGTAGGAGTGCTTTGGGTGTACCAAACGTCACAACGTAACTGGGTGACTATAAAGGTATACTACGGGTATCTCCGAAAGTGTCTGTTGGGTTGACACGGATCAAGACTGGGATTTGTCACTCCGTATGACGGAGAGGTATCTCTGGGCCCACTCGGTAATGCATCATCACAATGAGCTCAAAGTGACCAAGTGTCTGGTCACGGGATCATGCATTACGGTACGAGTAAAGTGACTTGCCGGTAACGAGATTGAACGAGGTATTGGGATACCGACGATCGAATCTCGGGCAAGTAACGTACCGATTGACAAAGGGAATTGTATACGGGGTTGCTTGAATCCTCGACATCGTGGTTCATCCGATGAGATCATCGAGGAGCATGTGGGAGCCAACATGGGTATCCAGATCCCGCTGTTGGTTATTGACCGGAGAGCCATCTCGGTCATGTCTACATGTCTCCCGAACCCGTAGGGTCTACACACTTAAGGTTCGGTGACGCTAGGGTTGTAGAGATATGAATATGCAGTAACCCGAAAGTTGTTCGGAGTCCCGGATGAGATCCTGGACGTCACGAGGAGTTCCGGAATGGTCCGGAGGTGAAGAATTATATATAGGAAGTGCAGTTTCGGCCATCGGGAGAGTTTCGGGGGTCACCGGTATTGTACCGAGACCACCGGAAGGGTCCCGGGGGTCCACCGGGTGGGGCCAACCATCCCGGAGTGCCCCATGGGCCAAAGTGGGGAGGGGAACCAGCCCATAGTGGGCTGGTGCGCCCCCCTTGGCCCACCCCATGCGCCTAGGGTTGGGAACCCTAGGGTGGGGGGGCGCCCCACCTGGCTTGGGGGGCACTCCACCCCTTGGCGCCGCCCCCCTAGAGATCCCATCTCCTAGGGCCGGCGCACCCCCTAGGGGGCCTATATAAAGGGGGGGGGAGGGAGGGGGCAGCGACACCCTTGAGTCTTGGCGCCTCCCTCTCCCCTTCAACACCTCTCCCTCTCGTAGTAGAATGGCGAAGCCCTGCTGCGGTGACCCCTGCATCCACCACCACGCCGTCGTGCTGCTGGATCTTCATCAACCTCTCCTTCCCCCTTGCTGGATCAAGAAGGAGGAGACGTCACGCTGACTGTACGTGTGTTGAACGCGGAGGTGCCGTCCGTTCGGCGCTAGGATCTCCGGTGATTTGGATCACGTCGAGTACGACTTCCTCATCCCCGTTCTTTGAACGCTTCCGCGCGTGATCGACAAAGGTATGTAGATGCAATCCGATCACTCGTTGCTAGATGAAATCATAGATGGATCTTGGTGAAACCGTAGGAAATATTTTTGTTTTCTGCAATGTTCCCCAACAGTAAGAACCAATATGAACATCCAGGTTCCGTTATTGGTTATTTACTGGAAGTGAGTCTCGGTCATGTCTACATAGTTCTGGAACCCGTATGGTACACATGCTTAATGTTTGATGATGATCTATATTATCAGTTTATGTGTTTTGATGTAATGAAGGTAGTTCGGAGTCCCGGATGTGATCACGGACATGACGAGGAGTCTCGAAATTGTCGAGACATAAAGATAGATATATTGGAAGGCTATGTTTGGACATTAGAATGGTTCCGGATGAGTTCGGACATTTACCAGAGTACCGCGGGGTTACCGGAACCCCCCGGGGAGTCAATGGGCCTTAGTGCGAGAGAGGAGGAGGCAGCCAGGTGGAGGGCTCCCCCCCAAGCCCAATCCTAATTGGGTGGGGGGCGGCCCCCCGTTCCTTCCCTCTCTCTCCCTCTTCCTTTCTTCTCTTACTCCTACTAGGAAGGGGGAAACCTACTCCTACTAGGAGTAGGACTCCCCCCCTTGGGCGCGCCCTATGAGGGCTGAACCTCCTATGAGGGCTCGTCTGGTTGTCAAGGACAACATTACCTCTGGGGGAGCCATGGCTGTAGGCCAAACTCTCCGACTAGGCGTCTTCGTCATGACCGCCCATTCGGCCGTCGCGACGATGACTTCTCAGGTCATCAAAAAAAGCCTCCATGTCGACTCGGGATTCACCGAGCAGATGGATCCAATGGAGGTCTCTTCCTTGAATGAGTTCTTGGATCGCATCGCCTCCTTGGGAGTTGCTACGGACTATGATCGGATCGGGCTTAAACCCGACCAAAGGGAGATTAACTTTCCGCCGGTCACCCATCAGATAGCGGTGGTGGAGGAGCGATGCACCGATTCTTCCTCTATTTTGAGGACAAACTATGTCCGGATTCCCGAGCTCTCCGAGCCGGATACCCGTCTACGGGGGGGGGGGGGTCATGGCCCAAGCATCGAAACTAGAATCGGACATCGGTCCAGAACTATGGGGCAACGTCCCGGAGCCCAAACTACCGAGCTCGGAAACTTCTCTGCCCCTGGGTCTCAGATCGGGTCAGGATTTTGGACATAAAGCTACCCACCCACCCTCACATAAGTGATCTTTCCCACATTAGACAAGAGCCCTAAGAGATAGTACATCACTATTGGGCCAGATTCCTCCTTGTAATGAGAAAGGTCAAGGACTGTCGCGAGGAAGACGCAATTTCATTATTTTGCAAAAATTGCACGGACAAGGTTATCCTCAACACCATAAGTCATCGTGACATAGTACACTTCGCTGACTTGGCAGCCCTAGTACAGAAGTACTGTCCAATGGAAAGCACATGGAAAACACAAACAAAATTCTGGGATCCTCCGACTCTCACTAAACTCTCCGTCCAAACTAAAAGGGTGTACTCTCATAAGTCACCCGATCCAATTAGAAAGAAAACAAAGCCCACTACAGGGCGAGGAACCGTATTGGAGGGATGGCTCAAGGGACCATGCAAAATTCACAGTACACCGGATACCATGCCAACACATAGCCTTAGAGCATGTTGGATACTCCAGCAGGTGGCCAAGAGCGGCGAGGACCTCCTCATCAACAATACCACAGAGCACCATCCTGTGGAAAATAACAATACAGTATTGACAGTCTTCGAGACTTTCGCCTCAAATAATAGGCGCAAGCGAGCACTCCACAGCCTCGTCGAAGAATGCCACAATAAATCCATGGAACGACACGACTATAACCTTCAATGCCAGTGACGAACCTCAATTCCGAATAGCCCGAGCACCAGCCGCTTTGGTCCTTAGTCCAATTGTGGACGGCTTCTGGCTTACTAAAGTGCTCATGGATGGTGGCAGCAGACTAAACCTCATCTACGAGGAGACTCTTAGCAAAATGGAAATAGACAAGAGCCATATTGAGCAAAGCAGCACGACCTGAATAATCCCTAGTCGGGAGGCACGATGTGCGGGAAAAATCATACTAGATGTGGTATTCGGCACGCCAGAGAATTATAAGTCCGAAGAAATTACATTCTAGGTGGCCCTGTTTAGTAGCGGATACCACACCCTTTTAGGGCGGGAGGCATTCACGATCTTCCAAGCTATGGCCCATTACGGGTACATGAAGCTCAAGATGCCCAGGCCAAATGGAATCATCACTCTAGCCAGTGATCCGGACATAGCACTCCGCGCCGAAAATAAAACCGCCGCACTGGCCCTCGAGGCGTTATCCAAAGCCCTCACGGCCGAAGAATTAACTGTGCTGCACTCTACAGTGGAGAAGGACGACGTGATACTCAACAAAAGTCCCAAATCCACCTCTTTTAAACCAGCGGACGAAACAGTCAAATTACAGGTCCACCCAACGGAGCCTACAAAAACAGCATCCCTTGGGGCACAGCTGAACCCCACAACAGACGCCGCACTACGGGAGTTCTTGCGCGAGAATTGGGACATCTTCGCCTGGCGTCCTTCAGACATGCCGGGAATCCCACGCAGGCTGGCCGAGCATAGCCTAAACATTTTAAGGGGTTCAAGTCGGTTAAGCAGACTCTTCGGCGTTTCTCAAAGCCTAAGCGACAAGCCATGGGAGAAGAGCTAGCCAAGTTACTCGAGGCCGGATTCATTAGAGAAATAAAGCACCCGGACTGGCTAGCAAACCTGGTGATGGTACCAAAGAAGGACAAATCCTGGCGCCTATGTGTCGATTTCAAGGACCTTAACGAGGCTTGCCCCAAGGATCCCTTCCCCCTCCCCCGCATCGATCAAATTATCGACGCTACCCCAGGACACGACTCATTATGTTTCCTGGACGCATACTCCGGATACCATCAAATTAAGATGGCGGAGTCTGATCAAGCCGCAACGGCATTCATCACCCCATATGGCCCCTTCTGTTTTAACACCATCCCTTTTGGTCTAAAAAACGCCGGTGCAACCTATCGACGCATGATTCAGACATGCCTGGAAGACCAAATCGGCAAAATAGTGGAGGCATACATAGACGATGTGGTCATTAAAACCAGACATGTCGAATGGAGGCTTACGTTCGACAATCTCCAAACATATGACATCAAGCTCAATCTGGAAAAATGCGTTTTCGGCGTGCCCGCCGGAAAGATCTTGGGCTTCATCGTTTCCAATAGAGGAATTGAAGCAAATCCGGCTAAAATCCGAGCTCTGTCATAGTTGGCTACCCCAACAGACCTCAAGCAAATCCAGAAATTAACCGGATGCGTGGTTGCCTTAAGCCGCTTTATCTCCCGACTGGGAGAAAAGGCATTACCTCTTTTTTGCCTCCTTCGGCGCACCGAACACTTCGAATGGACGGATGCGGCCACGGCCGGATTGGAAGAAATAAAAGCCCTCCTGGCCAGAAACCCAATCTTGGCCGTGCCAAATATCGGTGAACCAATGCTGTTATATATAGCGGCAACACACCAGGTTGTAAGCGTAGTGCTCGTCATTGAACGAGAGACAGACGGACATAAGTTCCCGCTTCAAAAGCCGGTATACTACGTATCCACTGTCCTCACTCCATGCAAATCATGGTACCCACATTATCAAAAGATAGCATACGCGGTCTTCATGGCATCCCGAAAACTACGACACTACTTTCAAGAGTGTTCAATTACGGTGGCCTATGAAGTACCACTCAACAACATAATAAATAACCGTGATGCCTCGGGCCGGATTGCTAAATGGGCTATTGAGCTCCTCCCGTTCGACATAACATACAAACCACGGCGAGCCATTAAGTCGCTAGTACTGGCTGATTTCGTCGCCGAATGGACAGAAGCCAAACTCCCTAAAGAGTATGGCGCGTACTCCAATTGGATCATGCACTTCGACGGCTCTAAGATGCTGGCTGGTCTGGGGGCAGGCGTCGTCCTGACATCCCCCACTGGAGATACAGTCCAAATCGTACTCCAAATATTATACACAGACTCCAACAATGCAGCAGAATATGAGGGCCTGTTGCATGGTCTCCGGATGGCAGTCTCCAAGGGAATTCAACGCCTAGAGGTGCGTGGGGATTCGAACCTCGCAATATCTCAAGTAAATGGAGACTTTGACGCCAAGGACCCAAAAATGGTGGCTTACCACAATGCCATCCTCAAAATATCAGCTCGGTTCGAGGGGCTCGAATTCCACCATGTGGTCCGAGAAAACAATCAAGCGGCGGATATCCTCGCCCGCATTGGCGCTAACCGCGACCCTGTCCCACCCAATATCTTCTTGGAAAGTCTGTTTAAGCCATCTGTGGTGTGGGAAGGGGAGACAGACAACAACAGTCCGGATCTGGTCACAACACCAGATCTCGAGCACCCTAACGCAATCGGAGGCTCCGCCACCAAAATAACACCTTCGGCCGACGTGATTATGGCTGTCATCACCTAAATAAGCAAGAACTCCCTGAGGAACCAAATGAGGCACGTTGCATTGTGCGGCGGTCTAAAGCCTACAAGGTCCACGAGGGAGAGCTTTATAAGAAAAGCGCTACAGGAGTACTTCATGTTGGGGATCGTAGCAGAATATTAAAATTTTCTACGCATCACCAAAATCAATCTATGGAGTAATCTAGCAACGAGGGGAAGGAGAGAGCATCTACATACCCTTGTAGATCGCTAAGCGGAAGCGTTCAAGTGAACGGGGTTTATGGAGTCGTACTCGTCGTGATCCAAATCACTGATGATCCTAGTGCCGAACGGACGGCACCTCCGCGTTCAACACACGTACAGCCCGGTGACGTCTCCTACGCCTTGATCTAGCAAGGGGAGAAGGAGAGGTTGGGGAAGACTCCATCCAGCAGCAGCATGACGGCGTGGTGGTGGTGGAGGAGCGCGGGACTCCAGTAGAGCTTCGCCAAGTACTATGAGAGACGAGGAGGGAGAGGGGTACGGCTGCGCCAACAGCGGAGGAACTTCATGTCTTGGGCTGCCCCTTTGCCTCCACTATATATAGGGGAAGAGGGAGGGCTGCGCCCCCACCTAGGGTTTCCTCCCTAGGGGTGGCGGCAGCCCTAGATCCCATCTAGGGTGGCGGCCACAAGGGGGAGAGGGGGAGGCGCACCTGAGGTGGGCCTTAGGGCCCATCTGCCCTAGGGTTAGCCCCCTCCCCTCTTGGAGGCGCCTTGGGCCTTGGTGGGAGGCGCCCCAGCCCACCTAGGGCTGGTCCCTTCCCACTATTGGCACATGTAGGATTCCGGGGCTGGTGGCCACACCTGCTGGACCCCCGGACCCCTCCTGTGGTCCCGGTACACTACCGGTGAAGCCCGGAACACTTCTGGTGGCCAAAACCATACTTCCTATATATTAATCTTTACCTCCGAACCATTCCGGAACTCCTAGTGACGTCCGGGATCTCATCTGGGACTCTGAACAACATTCGGTAACCGCGTACATACTTTCCCTATAACCCTAGTGTCATCGAACCTTAAGTGTGTAGACCCTACGGGTTCGGGACTCATTCAGACATGGCCGAGACAACTCTCCGGTCAATAACCAACAGCGGGATTTGGATACCCATGTTGGCTCCCACATGCTCCACGATGATCTCATCGGATGAACCATGATGTCAAGGGTTCAATCAATCCCTTATACAATTCCCTTTGTCTAGCGGTATGATACTTGCCCGAGATTCGATCGTTGTATCCCGATACCTTGTTCAATCTCGTTACTGGCAAGTCTCTTTACTCGTTCCGTAACACATCATCCCGTGATCAACTCCTTGGTCACATTGTGCACATTATGATGATGTCCTACCGAGTGGGCCCAGAGATACCTCTCCGTTTACACGGAGTGACAAATCCTAGTCTCGATTCGTGCCAACCCAACAGACACTTTCGGAGATACCTGTAGTGTACCTTTATAGCCACCCAGTTAAATTGTGACGTTTGGCACACCCAAAGCACTCCTACGGTATCCGAGAGTTGCACAATCTCATGGTCTAAGGAAATGATACTTGACATTAGAAAAGCTTTAGCAAACGAACTACACGATCTTGTGCTAGGCTTAGGATTGGGTCTTGTCCATCACATCATTCTCCTAATGATGTGATCCCGTTATCAACGACATCCAATGTCCATGGTCAGGAAACCGTAACCATCTATTGATCAACGAGCTAGTCAACCAGAGGCTTACTAGGGACATGGTGTTGTCTATTTATCCACACATGTATCTGAGTTTCCTATCAATACAATTCTAGCATGGATAATAAACGATTATCATGAACAATGAAATATAATAATAACAACTAATTTATTATTGCCTCTAGGGCATATTTCCAACACTTCAAAGGTGTATCTCCAAAGAGGAAGGACGACAACTTTTGGCAGAAATTCATGCTGGACTTGGGGGCCATCACATGCAGCTCGGGCCCTTGTAAGCAAGGTCTTTCGTACAGGTTTCTACTAGCCGACAGCCCGAGCAGACGCACATGACCTCGTCCAACATTGCGTCGGTTGCCACCTACCGCTCTCCAAACAATCCCCATTACTTGGCCCTTTGCGGTCTGGGGGCTTGATATGGTCGGAACCCTTAAAGGAGGAAGCCATAAGAAAAAGTACCTATTGGTCATGGTGGATAAATTCACCAAATGGATAGAAGCCAAACCAGTTAAAATGGCCGAGTCCGGACTAGTGATAGACTTCATATCTGGGGTTGTACACCGTTATGGTGTCCACCACAGCATCATCACCGATAACAGCTAAATCTTTACAGCTGACGAGGTAAAAACTTGGTGCGGCAACATGGGAATTATGCTCGATTATGCCTCCGTCTATCACCCCCAAACAAACGGTCAAGTCGAACGAGCAAATGGTCTTATTATGAGCGGCATTAAACCGAGATTAGTGTGATCCTTGAAGGAATCAGATACGCACTAGGTTGAGGAGCTCGACTCCATACTATGGGGGATGTGGACCACGCCGAATCGCACTAACGGATACACACCGTTTTTATGGTGTATGGCACAGAGGCGGTACTGCCCTGTGACGTCATTCATGACTCACCTCGAGTGCACATGTACGAAGAGAAAGAAGCCGAGCTTGCTCGGTAGGACAGTTTAGACGCCCTGGATGAGGAGCGTGATGTTGCAAAAGCCCGCTCCGCATTCTAACATCAACAGGCTCGACGGTATCAAAGCAGAGAAGTACGTGCCAAAACTTATAATGTTGGTGAACTCGTTCTACTCCTACCAGAGAAGAAAAAGGACAAGCTCAAGCCCAAATGGGAAGGTCCCTTCGTCATTGACAAAGTTCTAACCGGTGGTGCGTACTGTCTATGGGATGCATCGGACAATCAACTCGAGCCAAACCCATGGAATGCGGCCAGACTCCGAAGGTTCTACGCCTAGTGCCGGATGATACGTCCATTTTGCATCATGCTTTTATATCAATATTTATTGCATTATGGGCTATTATTGCACATTATGTCACAATACTTATGCCTATTCTCTTATTTTACAAGGTTTACATAAAGAGGGACAATGCCAGCAGCTGGGATTCTAGCAGGAAAAGGAGCAAATATTAGAGACCTATTCTTCACAGCTCCAAAAGTCCTGAAACTTCACGGATGATGTTTTCCAAATATATAAAAAACATTGAGCGCAAGAACTTCACCAGGGGGCCACACCCTGCCCACGAGGGTGGGGGGCGCGACGTACCCCCCTAGGCGCGCCCCCTACCTCGTGGGCCCCCTGGTGGCCCTCCGGTGACCATCTTCTGCTATATGGACTCTTTCAACGGGAAAATAATCATAAGCCATCTTCTCGGAAGAAACTCTTCCGCCACGAGGCGGAACCTTGGCAGAACCAATCTAGGGTTCTGGCGGGGTTGTTCTGCCGGGGAAACTTCCCTCCCAGAGGGGGAAATCATCGCTATCGTCATCACCAACGCTCCTCTCATCAGGAGAGGGCAATCTCCATCAACATCTTCATCAGCACAATCTCATCTCAAAATGCTAGTTTATGTCTTGTATCCAATTCTTCTCTCCAAGTCCGGGATTGGTGCTAGTAGGTTGCTAGTAGTGTTAATTACTCCTTGTAGTTGATGCTCGTTGGTTTAATTGGTGGAAGATCATATGTTTAGATCCTATATGCACATTAATACCCCTCTGATTATGAACATGTTTATGCTTTGTGAGTAGTTAGTTTTGTTCCTGAGGACATGGGAGAAGTCTTGCTATTAGTAGTTATGTGAATTTGGTATTCGTTCGATATTTTGATAAAGATACTAAAGCTCCTTGAGGAAGGTATAATTTATCCCATTGCTGATAGTAAGTGGGTTAGTCCTATCCATTGTGTTCCTAAGAAGGGAGGTATTACTGTTGTTCCTAATGATAAAGATGAATTGATTCCTCAAAGAATTATTACTGGTTATAGGATGGTAATTGATTTCCGCAAATTAAGTAAGGCTACTAAAAAATATCATTACCCCTTACCTTTTATCAATCAAATGCTAGAAATATTATCCAAACATACACATTTTTGCTTTCTAGATGGTTATTCTAGTTTCTCTCAAATACATGTGTCAGCCAAAGATCAATCAAAGACTACTTTTACATGCCCTTTTGGTACTTTTGATTATAGACGTATGCCTTTTGGTTTATGTAATGCACCTGCTAACTTTGAAAGATGCATGATGGCTATATTCTATAACTTTTGTGAAAAGATTTGTGACGTTTTCATGGACGACTTTTCCGTCTATGGATCTTCTTTTGATGATTGCTTGAGCAACCTTGATCAAGTTTTGCAGAGATGTGAAGAAACTAATCTTGTATTGAATTGGGAAAAGTGCCACTTTATGGTTAATGAAGGTATTGTCTTGGGGCATAAAGTTTCTGAAAGAGGTATTGAAGTTGATAAAGCCAAGGTTGATGCTATTGAAAAGATGCCATGTCCCAAGGACATCAAAGGTATAAGAAGTTTCCCTGGTCATGCCGGTTTTTATAAGAGGTTCATCAAGGACTTCTCAAAAATCTCTCCGCCTCTGACTAATTTATTACAAAAAGATATACCATTTGTCTTTGATGATGATTGTGTAGAAGCATTTGAAATACTTAAGAAAGCATTGATCTCTGCACCTATTGTTCAGCCACCTGATTGGAATTTACCCTTTGAAATTATGTGTGATGCTAGTGATTATGCTGTAGGTGCTGTTCTAGGACAAAGAGTTGATGAGAAACTAAATGTTATTCAATATGCTAGTAAAACTCTAGAATGCTCAAAGAAATTATGCTACTACTGAAAAAGAATTCTTAGCAGTTGTATTTGCCTGTGATAAGTTTAGACCTTATATTGTTGATTCTAAAGTAACTATTCACACTGATCATGCATGCTGCTATTAAATATCTCGTGGAAAAGAAAGATGCTAAACCTAGACTTATTATATGGGTTCTCTTGCTACAAGAATTTGATTTACATATTGTTGATAGAAAAGGAGCTGAGAACCCCGTTGCAGACAACTTGTCTAGGTTAGAAAATGTGCTTGATGATCCACTACCTATTGATGATAGCTTTCCTGATGAGCAATTAAATGTCATAAATACTTCTCATATTGCTCCATGGTATGCTGATTATGCTAATTACATTGTTGCTAAGTTTATCCCACCTAGTTTCACATACCAGCAAAAGAAAAAGTTCTTTTATGATTTGAGGCATTACTTTTGGGATGACCCACATCTTTATAAAGAAGGAGTAGATGGTGTTATTAGACGTTGTGTACCTGAGCATGAACAGGAACAGATCCTACGCAAGTGTCACTCCGAAGCTTATGGAGGACACCATGCTGGAGATAGAACTGCACATAAGGTACTGCAATCTGGTTTTTATTGGCCTACTCTCTTCAAGGATACCCATAAGTTTTTTTTATCTTGTGATGAATGTCAAAGAATTGGTAATATTAGTAGACGTCAAGAAATGCCTATGAATTATTCACTTGTTATTGAACCATTTGATGTTTGGGGCTTTGACTATATGGGAACTTTTCCTTCCTCTAATGGTTATACACATATTTTAGTTGCTGTTGATTATGTTACTAAGTGGGTAGAAGCTATTCCAACTAGTAGTGCTGATCATAACACTTCTATTAAAATGCTTAAAGAAGTTATTTTTCCAAGGTTTGGAGTCCCTAGATATTTAATGACTGATGGTGGCTCACATTTTATTCATGGTGCTTTCCGTAAAATGCTTGCTAAATATGATGTTAATCATAGAATTGCATCCCCTTATCACCCTCAGTCTAGTGGTCAAGTAGAATTGAGTAATAGAGAACTCAAATTAATTTTGCAAAAGACTGTCAATAGGTCTAGAAAGAATTGGTCCAAGAAACTAGATGATGCATTATGGGCCTATAGAACTGAATATAAAAATCCGATGGGTATGTCTCCGTATAAAATGGTCTATGGAAAAGCATGTCACTTACCTCTCGAACTAGAACACAAGGCTTATTGGGCTATTAAAGAACTTAATTACGATTTTAAACTTGTCGGTGAGAAGAGGTTATTTGATATTAGCTCACTTGATGAATGGAGAACCCAAGCCTACGAAAATGCCAAGTTGTATTAAAGAAAAAGTTAAAAGATGGCATGACAAAAGGATACAAAAGCGTGAGTTTAATGTAGGTGATTATGTATTGCTATACAACTCTCGTTTAAGATTTTTTGCCAGAAAACTTCTCTCTAAATGGGAAGGCCCTTATGTTATCGAGGAGGTTAACCGTTCCGGTGCTATAAAAATCAACAACTTCGAAGGCACAAATCCGAAGGTGATGAACAGTCAAAGAATCAAACATTATATCTCAGGTTATCCCGTAAATGTTGAAACCAATGTTATTGAAACCGTAACCCCGGAGGAATACATAAAGGACACTTTCCGGAACGTTTCAGACTCCGAAAAGGAATAGGTATGTGGTACGGTAAGTAAACCGACTCCAAAATAGTTTTAAGGCAATATTTCTCCGTTTTGGAATATTTAGAAAAATAGAAAAATAAGCAGCAGTCCAGAAAGGACACGAGGGTGGAGGGCGCGCCCTACCCCCTGGGCGCGCCCCCTACCTCGTGGGCACCTCGTGTGCTCTCCGGACTCCATTTTCTTACAGGACACGTATTTTGGTCGGTAAAAACTCATTATATAACCTCTTCTCTGGGGTTTTAACTCCCGTATCATGCAAAAATCTCTTGTCTTTGTTTCGAGCTGTTTTTCTGATAGATCTAGATTATCATGACGTCTCCAAGTGCTCCCAAGGACAAGTTCTTCGAGAAGGTCATCAACCCTTACCTCGCGGAGGTGAAGCGACACCCTCAAGCCATTGAGATACGTGATGGGTTGCTGCAGATCCGTGATGCTGAGGGACCAAATGGGAACGGAAGCGTGGAAACGAGGCTCGAAGCAATGGAGCAACACGTTTTCAAGTGTCTGGCGATGGTGGAGCATGGACTCAACTCCAACTACATGATGATCGCAGAGTTCACCAACAAACACAAGCTAGATGCCGACAACATCGGGGAGACCATCTTCAAGCTTCACGAGAAAATCAAGCACCTTCAAGATCAGATCTATGACCTGCAAAACCAAAACTATGAGTATGAATATAGGTTCAAAAGGATGAGTTTGGCTGCATATTTGAGGATCCCAAAGACTCGGTCATCCTTCTATGATGGTGAGCATATGCCTTGGAAGAAGGACGACAAGCCTAAGCCATTAACAAAATCACCACCATCTCGTCCAACAAAGAAGAATTGAGTATCTGGTATGGGCACTCCAGTTGGCAACTGCCAAGCTTGGGGGAGTGCCCCGGTATTGTATCACCATCACTTTTATCTTTACCATTTTTCTTAGTTCGATCCTTTTTGTAATATATTGATCTAGTAGAATAAAAGTTCTTAGTATGATCTAGTTGTGAGTTTTGCTTTATTATCCTTCTATGTAATCGAGTCCGTGACTTATATAATAAAGATTAGTGTTGAGTCAAGGGCTTGATTATTTTTCCATGATCCTAAGTGAATAAAAGAAAAGAGAAAGGAATAAAAAGAAATAAAGAGATCATGTGACTCTTATGGAGAGTAATGAGCTCACATAGAAAGAGTAGGATGAATAAAAGTTATTGAGGGTTGACAAACATAGTTTTGGCCATCATTGCAATTTACAGGAAGTAATAGAAAGAGAGGTCTTCACATCTAAATATACTATCTTGGACATCTTTTATGATTGTGAGCACTCATTAAAATATGACATGCTAAAGAGTTGACATTGGACACGGAAGACAACGTAATGGGTTATGTTTTCTTACATCTGAGATAAATTATATTGTCTTGGATCCTCCAACATGTTGAGCTTGCCTTTCCCGCTCATGCTAGCCAAATTCATTGCACCATGTAGAGATACTACTTGTTCTTCCAAACACCCTTAAACCAGTTTTGCCATGAGAGTCCACCATACCTACCTATGGATTGAGTAAGATCCATCAAGTAAGTTGTCATCGGTGCAAGCAATAAAAATTGCTCTCTAAATATGTATGATTGATTGGTGTGGAAGAAATAAGCTTTATACGATCGTGTGATATGGAAGTAATAAAAGCGATAGACTACATAATAAAGGTCCATATCACAAGTGGCAATATAAAGTGACGTTCTTTCGCATTAGGATTTTGTGCATCCAACCATAAAAGCGCATGACAACCTCTGCTTCCCTCTGCGAAGGGCCTATCTTTTACTTTTATCTCCTACATTGCATAAGAGTCATAGTGATCTTCACCCTTCCTTTTTACATTTTATCCTTTGGCAAGCACAATATGTTGGAAAGATCCTGGTATATATGGCTAATTGGATGTGAGTTCTCATGAACTATTACTGTTGACATTACCCTTGAGGTAAGACGTTGGGAGGCGAAACTATAAGCCCCTATCTTTCTCTGTGCCCGATTAAAACTCCATACCCATAAGTATTGCATTAGTGTCAGCAATTGTGAAAGACTATATGATAGTTGAGTATGTGGACTTGCTGAAAAGCTCTTATACATTGACTCTTTCCTATGTTATGATAAATTGCAATTGCTTCAATGACTGAGATTATAGTTTGTTAGTTTTCAATGAAGTTTACGATTCATACTTGATATTGTGATTGAATTATTACTCTAGCATAAGATATCATATGACAAGAATTATATAAGTTGCTGTTCTAAGAATGGTCATGATGCCCTCATGTCCGTATTTTATTTTTATCGACACGTTCATCTCTAAACATGTGCACATATTTTTCGATTTCGGCTTTTCGCTTGAGGACAAGCGAGGTCTAAGCTTCGGGGAGTTGATACGTCCATTTTGCATCATGCTTTTATATCAATATTTATTGCATTATGGGATGTTATTACACATTATGTCACAATACTTATGCCTATTCTCTCTTATTTTACAAGGTTTACATAAAGAGGGAGAATGCCGGCAGCTGGGATTTTGGCTGGAAAAGGAGCAAATATTAGAGACCTATTCTGCACAGCTCCAAAAGTCCTGAAACTTCACGGATGATGTTTTCCAAATATATAAAAAACATTGAGCGCAAGAACTTCACCAGAGAGGCCACACCCTGCCCACGAGGGTGGGGGGCGCGCCCTACCCCCTGAAACAAGTGAATACAAGTACCGAACATCAGGCATGATTATTTGGGCATCTCATTAACTGAGGACAAATAAAGCAATTGAAAAGAGAAAATTAACTATGCCTGAAACAAACAAGGAATTGAACTGTTGAGTTGCATACAGTGACTTACCTTAGCAGGTTGAAGAGTCTCAGCGCAGCTCCTACTTCTCTTGCAAGGCTCCTTCCTAACATCTTGTACATGGAAATCCTCAATCTTATCTTCACTACACCCCCTCTGCAAGGTGACACAAACTAGTTACTCGTCTCCTTAGAAGTTAAATATGGACACTTTCCAATCTGTGAACACAAAAGAATGAGATTATGACAAAACAACACCACATAATGAAACATGCTGCATCTCTTGCACTTGCACACAATGAAATGAGCATTTACTATGTCTGCACTATGTAAAAACTAGGCATACCTTCGAACTGGATCTCCAGGTACTCTTGGAGAGCCTACTGTATTGTACAACCAAACCTTTATGTCACCTATGAGTTAGACAAGGCCCCACTACAACATCCCTTAGTGTTTAAATTGTTGACAAGCTCTGTTAGAGTGTTAGGTCAAGAACAACAAGTAATCAAAGCAAACAGTCCTAGTATGGCTGGCTGATGCAAACAAGCAATTGAACAGATGTGTGAGAAAATCTTACATATCAAGAAAAGAAGCAAAGAAGGAGGCTTAAAGACCATAACTTGACTGACCAGATTTAAGGCGCATTTAAACATCATGTGCAATGTATGAACTAACATAAACATTGCATATTACAGAATCTACAATGGAATGCACATGTATTAGGTTATGCCATGTATGATGATGCCTAAATGTACATATAGCAGGCAGGAGTGATTCATCATTGCAGGCACAATTGAATTGCAGGTTAAGGGCCAGTTCGATTCCGCCTTTTCAGGGCATATTGTCAAAATAAGCCATAAAAGATGTAAAGAAGTCATTTTTGAGTTATGGGCTTGGGCTTAACTAATTTCGCTTTGGAGGGGGGTGTTTCGGGTAGAACCTCACTAAAAATTGAAGGGAAGGGGAATAGTGAAATGACTCTGTTGTCTGCCTATATTACACTCAAAATGCAACTGCTGACGCCCGTGTCACACCTGACCCTCAAGTTAAAACAAACACGCAAGCATTCATTGCCCTGCCCGCTTGCATCTCCTCTCCCCTTTCCCTCTAACTCGATCGCCTGCCTGCAGCACTAGGGTTCCTCCAGCGAGCCATCGCCACTGGTCCCATCTGGCCTGGTCCTCGATGATGCTATGTCCAGCTAGGCTACATGGCCGGCGGGTAGGGGCAAACCTCCCTAGCTGCTCCTCCCTCTGGCGCCGCCACTCATTCTCATGGTCTCCAGCAGCTGCTCCACTGTGGTTCGTCCAACACACTACTCCGGCGGGTGTTGCACAACTACAGCTGATGCCACACTGCGGCAGAAGGCACCTTATTCCCCCTCCCCTCCTCCCAGGCCATGGCCTTGAGGTGCTATTGAAGGATGAGCTCATCCACCAAGGTGAGGATCTCCTCTGATTTTTTGCCAAATTTTCATTCTGATCCACTATATGATGAATTGATATGAGCTGCTTCTGCTACTGCTATATGATGCATTGCTATGAGCTGCTCCTGCTGCTACTATATGATGAATTGCTATGAGCTGCTGCTGCTGTATGATGAGTTGCTATGAGCTGCTGCTGCTCCTGTATGATGAATTGCTATGAGCTGCTGTTATATGATGAGTTGCTACAAGCTGCTCCTGCTGCTTCTATATGATGAATTGCTATGAGCTGCTCCTGCTGCTGCTATATGATGAATTGCTATGAGCTACTCCTGCTGCTGCTATATGATGAATTGCTATGAGTTGCTGCTGGTATATGATGAATTACAGACTGCTGCTACTGTATGATGAGTTGCTATGAGCTGCTGCTACTTCTATATGATGCTTTCAGGTGGTGCTGCTATACGATAATAACCAGCCACTTGGACCATCAAATTTCAATAAATAATTGTTCTTCATTTAAATGTGGGTCATGCGTTCTTCATTTAAATTAGGCAATGGGATCTCTACGGAAAACATTGACCAAAGTAGATTGTGCCAAGTAGATGGTATCTTTGTATTTGCATTTTGGGCAAATAGTGATGGTCTATTTTCCTATCATATTAATTACTGCACTGGGTTCAATTTGTGATGTTTGCAAGTCAAATTAATTTCCATATGGGCAGCAAAATGAAAAAAATATAATGGAATCTAGACTTTCCACTGATCATACCAAAGATAAGGTGAAAAAGCAATGAAAAGAGCTGGTTGGCTTATTACATGGAGCTTATATTCACATGTGCTTATTTTCTTAGGATAACTCGTAATAACTGTCCCTAAGAAACTTGGCTAATAGAACTGGCTTACAAATAACATGTCACAATGATTGCAATGGAGGAGTGACGTACCATAGCACACTGTCTAGGCTCACCGCTGCCTCTCCTTTGTTTGCGATGTTCCATGAAATTGCCACATACATCTTGTACTTTTTCATTGTGTAACCCTATCTGCAAGTTGACACGACTAATTTCAGACATCTCTACATGATACAACATTGCATATCCCTTGCGCATATTTAAACCACCAATTAACGATTGTGTGCGTACCATAAACTAGCCATGACTCTGTATGCTGGACTAACAGGCACTCTAAGGGAGGCTAATGTAGTGCACTGGAATTCCTACATGCCAGCTACGATTTTGTGTAATGTACTGCCCCTATTCCTAAATATATATCTTTGTAGAGATTCCAGTATGGACCACATACATATGTATATAGATGCATTTTCGAGTGTAGATTCACTCATTTTGCTCCGTATGTAGCATATAGTGGAATCTCTAGAAAGACTTATATTTAGGAACGGAAGTACAAGGTAGTATCATGTATGACATCTACATATCTAATTTAGCAGCCAGTAGTAGAAATCATTGTCTGCACATAGGGATTATTGGTCGAAAATCCTAGCAAAGCACGTTGGCAGCCACAGAACAATACAAGAGAGAGAGAGAGAGAGAGACGCGCTTACAAGATCATAGCAATGCCTCAGTCCAGGATCTTGGTTGGCCAAGCTATTAGATCTAGAAGAAACATCGTCCTTGTAGTTTTTGCCAGCTGCATAACAGGTAACAGCGACCGGTTAGTATACTTGAAGTACATCGGGTAGGTGATGCTGGACGAGTTTAAAGGTGACAAGTACCTAGGCCGTGGTGGGTGCTTGGCATCTCTCCTGGCGGTGGGAATCATCTTAGAAACATCGAGGGTGATGACGCTGCACTGGCTATCGAGGTCTGGTAAGGAGATCTAGAACCGTTGAGTAGGGTGTTTGTGGAGCGGCTCCGGTAGGGTGGACTACGGTGTGGGCGAAGCGGATCTGTGGCCGTGGACGAGGGCGTAGGTGAAGCTGCTCCGGTGGTTGGGTTAAGGATGGTGTCGACGACGCGGATCTGCGGCCATGGACGGGGCGTCAGAAGCTGCTCCGGTGGTTGGGTTAAGGATGGTGTCGACGATGCGGATCTGCGGCCGTGGACGGGGCGTCAGAAGTTGCTCCGGTGGTTGGGTTAAGGGTGGTGTCGACGATGCGGATCTGCGGCCGTGGACGAGGCGTTAGAAGCTGTCCCAGTAGGTTGGATGATGGTGCGAGGAAGCGGATCTGAGGCCGTGGACTTGTGAGTTGGCAAAGCGGCCCCGGTAGGGTTGAGAATGGTATAGGCGAAGTTACTCCAGTAGGGTTGACGATGGTGTCGGCGAAGCGGCTCCGGTAGGGTTCAGGAAGGTGTCGGCGAAGCAACTACAGTAGGGTTGAGGAAGGTGTCGGCGAAGAGGATCAGAGGCCATCGACGGGGGCGTCGGTGGGGCGGCTCCGGGGGGTGTGGACGAAGCGTCTCCGGTGGGGAGTACGAATGAGCCGCTGCAGATGCGCGGCGGTTAATGAGAGTACCGGCGAAGCAGATCCGATGCCGTGGACAAGGCCGACACTGAATGGGCTGTGGTACAGTGGTGGACGAGCAGTCTACTTGTTTCTAGGGGAGGTGGGAGGGGTAGATGCGGCCGGAGAAGCAGATCCGGCAAAGTGGACGCCGCTGGCAGTGAATGGGCTATGGTACGCCGGTGGATGAGCAGTCTAGGGTTTCGAGAGGGGAGGGGAGAAAGGGCGATGAAGTACGGACGGTGTGATGTAAGATGCTCTGGTGCTATGGAGTTAGTCGTTTTTGCGGGAGGAGGAGAGGAAATGGGGGTGCCGTGTAGTGGGGGAACCGAAAGTTACCAAAGCAGCCCTGACCTATCATGTACATGAGGGCGGTATTGTAACTGTTGGTCTCCGTGCACCAAGGACAAAAGGGGGATTTCGCATGCTAAAGACTAAGGTGGCGGAAATTTTAGAAGGAGGCAGGAGATTTTGCCGCCCACGGGATCGTTCTTATCCAGTTTCAACTAATTTTGGACCGTGCTACCGGGAAGGTCATGCTAGACTGTGTACACGGGCACGCATCAGCAGTTAATAACTGGTGTGAAGTCCTCCCCAGAAAAAAAGACAATAACTCGAGATGATGCACCGATAACTTGGACGTTCACACGGGCGCGGCCAACCGTATGAGTGTAGTGGCGCGTTCACAAAAAAGGGATCAAACGCTCAGCCTATGTATTTCTCGTGTAAATAGATAATTTAGTGCCATTGGTTATTTACTTTAAACATAATGCATTGACGTGTTAGTGTAGAGGCGCACAAAAAGAAATGGATATTGTAGTCAGCTACTTAAAAGTGTTACCTCATATGATTACATAGCCTCCATTTCATAAATTGCGTACCCGTTGAATTCATATATGAATATTACATATATTACTTCAAAATAGAAACTTAAATCATCCAAGACTAATGAATTTGAATGCAAGAGTAACAATGGTGCATGTACATGATAGCTACATTGGTTGTTTGAAGAAACATCACTGTAACTTTGGCATGCACAACTGAAAAGGTTTATTTAAATAGAAAAAATGTGATATGTGAGTGTCCAATCTTTATAGCGTTGAATCGATATTGTACCTTTGGCCACGATACGAAGTAGATATTGACTTATGTTCAAGCGATGCACGTCCACGATCGCTAGATAGTGATACGTGAATGAATTGTGCAATCTCTCTCACACGCATACATATCTCATTTCCCTGTGGGCATCGGAATCACACACGCGCACTTCGTGTATTTCTCTCCCTCCGTCAGGGTTAAATTCGTCTTTCTACCCCGTCCTACAAGTCTCTCACACAGAAACACACACGCTCTCTATGTCTAACACGCCCACCCCTTTAATTCCGCCCACCCACAGCCACTAATGTCTCAAAGTATAATAATGTCTCTCACACATATGCTATCTACCTATCCCTTAATATAGCTAGATATGTGTCACACAAACTCCTTCTCCCTACTAGAAAGATGCCCATGCGATGCACGGAACATCAAGATGCATTTGTATGAGAAGTTTATCTTGTGGGAGAAAAGGATGAACGAGGGAAAGCCTTATGTGCAAATGCGGAGAGGGGTGTGGGTATCTTTTTGCAAAATTGCCATAGTTTCCTTATTGTCCGTCGGATATAAATCGGATGGCCTATATAGCAGGATGGCGGGAAAACCATCATCACCAACTCTATTTTTTATCAGAGTAGAGATGTGTGAGTGTCAGTGCCCCCCCCCCACACACACACCCACACTTCCGAACACCAAAGGAGTAGGGTGACACCTCAATCTTGATACTAATCTATCGACTGGCTTCTCTCTCAAACACACACACACACTACCCGGCACCAAAGGAGTAGGGTGGCACATCGATCTTGATAATAATCTATCTACTCCTCTTTCAAACACACACACACACACACACACTCGCTAGTTGTGCCTCTGTGCCTACCGCGCACACTCTCAATACGTCTTTCTCTCCCTCCCCCCTCCCCCCCAACAATGTCAGCAGACGGGTGACAACTCGATCTGATCATAATCAGTCAATTGGTTTCTCTCTCAAACATTGTGTCTCGGTGCCTCTCTCGGTAGCCCCCTCGATATGTAGACTTCTCGCACGCGCACAGTTGTAGTGATGATGACGCCAAACCTAGTGTGCCTTGTTTTTACCGGCCGCATGTGATAGTTTTCACCCTGTTTTCTGTTAATTGACAAGGCAACCTTTTCTTTGTTACTAGTAGTGAATCTGAAATCATTCGGGGCAGACAAAAAATATATCACTTCAACCCAATTATCGCAGCAAGTATTTTAAAAGAAATAAGCTACCTGCCCATGCGTTGCATGGAACATCAAGATACATTTGTATGAGTAGTTTATCTTGTGAGAGAAAAGGTTGAATGAGGGAAGGACTTATTTGCGAACATGGAGAGACGTGTGGGTATATTTTTGCAAAATTGCAGTAGTTTCTTTCCTATCCGTTAGATATAAATACGACGACCTATATTGCAGGATGGCACGCACGCCATCATCACCAACTCTGTTTTCTACTCCCTCCGTCCCAAAATACTTGTCATCAAAATGGATAAAAAGAGATGTATCTAAAACTAAAATACGTCTAGATACATTTCCTTTTATCCATTTTGATGACAATTATTTCCAGACGGAGGGAGTATTTGTCTTCTTAGAGATTTCAACAAGTGACTATGACCGGACCTTACCAACATACTCAAAAAAGTAGTCCATAATTTTGATGTTACCCTCTTTTCTTGGAGGTGCAGTGCCATCTGGATACCTCATAAATAAAAGTACTACATGATACTAATATATGATACATGGCGTAGGAGTACTAAGTATTATTAATACAGTTTTGCTAGAACTGATCTAGATGAGATATAATTTGGTCTCATTCATCTTTTATAGCCATTGGATGTGATGCTATATAAGATGTGTGTGTGCTGACGTGGGTTGTATTTGTTCTTGTGCAACGAACTGACCACTGCATGTCATGTTTGATAGTCTCAACTCATTAAAAGCATACAAGCCCCACATCTCTTCTTTGTTGATTCCTCTATTTATGTCAAAAAATAAGAAACAACGCGAGAGTTAATGCACCACGCCTATGTGTTTACTATTTGGTTTTCGTAAGATGACTTAATACTCACCTAGACGAAGGGAGTATTTGATTTGACAGCGGGCGGCGTAGTTCCTGATACGGCTTTAATGCAGACGAGGGAGGGAGTAGCGGTTCCCTATATGTTGAACGGCCAATGCATCAACCTTCAATTAATGCATGAGGGAAGTAATGGGAGGAGGTCCGGGAAAAGAGGCTGCACGATGTGAATGCAACACAGTTTGCCCTTATTGCCCTCATATAAAGGCGCCCCTTCATTCCAATGCATCTACCACATCGTACGCACCTAAGCATTTGCCTAAGCACCTACACTAAGCGCAAAAGAGCTCACTCCAGACCCATGGCGGTGATGCTCGTGAGCGGCTAGCGGCTGCGCCAGATGGTCCACGATGCCGGCCTGCGGCATGGCGCCGAGGATAGTCTCCAGAAGGTGTTGGAGATCGGCTGGTGGATGGCCGCCTTCGATGCCAACTACGACTCTCAGTTGGACCAGATGATTGTTGCCACCAGCAACAAGTTCACCATCCTCAAGAAGCTCGCAGACGACATCACCGTACTCCTCCAGCCCGCGCGCATGGGCTCCTCATTACCTGCCACCCTAATCGGCCTCCATGGCCGGAACCTCTTTCAAGCACTGGTGGCCCTGCGATTGCCCGCCGACACCATGTAGAATGTCCACCTGGAGGTCGCGCTCGCCGCAAGGCACCTCGCTCTGCAAGAATTCGTTGACCTACACATCCACATGTACGAGGAAATCGTGTACAGAGGTATCTACAAGGCTAGTGAGGACGCTACGACATTGGCCTTCCTCAACCAGCCGGAAGCCTTGGATGCCTTTGCTGAGAAGCACCTCGACCTCGCCAGAAAAGCCGCCGCTCCTTAGCCGCCGGTCGGTGGCCCAGCGCACTAAGTCGAGGAGGAGGAGGTCGTACATTCGTCGATCCATCTTTCTTCTTGCCTTCTGTAACCACCACTGCGATCGCATCATCGTGGCCTTAATTCTTATTGTGCTGTTGCATTCTCGTTCCAGTCAATACCGACATGTGCGATCCCTTTCCTTAATTATATGCATCATTGTAACTAGTACTCCATCCGTCAATTTACAAGTTGTGCTTACCTTTTCCATCAACTTTGTGCAACGCGCGGGCATCTTGCTAGAAACACTAGAATATGTCTATATAATCCGTATGTGATAGTCCATTGAAATCTCAAAAAAGACAAATATTTAGGTACGGAGGGACTAATATATTAGTAGTATATCAAAACAATAGTGATTTCTTTCAAGTTTGTGAACAAATACTACTATTCTACTACTTTCGATCCATCGCAATGCACGGGCACATTGCTGGTAAACGGAAAAGGCCTGCTACATTCGCGTTGCACCCCCACACACCCGGGAATCGGGAGTACAACACGGCCCATCCAGCACGACACATAGCTTAGGGAAGGCGTGTTGCCTAGCATTTTCACTTTCATGTGGGACCGCCGTTGAGCAAACCGACACCCCGCCCGCCGCCGGGTTGGAAAACAGAAACGAGGGGAAGATCTAGCTGTAGCACAGAAGCCAAGAAATTTGGTGTCAGACGGGCTCGTTGATAGAGTAGGAGCATTCCGTACTAGTACTACTCCTACTAGTACAAGTTTGTATACTCCTAATAATATTACTAGTACTACCACTATACAAACTAGTAGGTACGTGCACGGCACAACATCATAGGAACAAAATTTGGATATCTGTTCAACTTGGCGTTGCATCATATCTTCTTTTTTGTTATAAGTAGTCATGAATACTATGAGTGGGGGCACCTGAGCTATGAGCGTGTGATGCTTACCAACATTATAGAGATAAATAAAACTATGTTTTAGAGCACTCACATAGTCATAGTATATCTTTGCACATTTGAACGAGACTCGCACATTAGATGTATACTCCCCTAACCGATCCATTGATGAATCTCATGCGTGCAATGCACGTGTACCTTACTAGTACCGTAGTTGGTAGTAGTAAGAAACAAATTCCAGTTTTGGCACGAGCTCGTACTGCGGGAGCACCACAAGGCCTGTCGCTGGAGTTACATTTCCCTCTCGGGGCCCACGGGGCCGAACTTCAGTGGCTTAGTGACCGGCCTAAGAGTCAATGACATGCGGACCTTAAATGTGGCTGGCCCACATGTCATACTCATGGTGGTGGCGTGGTTCGCGACTCACTCATTCGAGATGAACCGGCCAGTGGTGGCATGGCCGTGGAGAGGGTGCCATAGCTGGGCGTCGGGGCCTTACGAGGCGTAGATGGCCACACCGGCGGGTACTACCTGTAGTACTCCCTCTGATCCTTTTTACTCTACATATTAGGTTTGTGCGAAGTCAATCTCATCCAACTTTGACCAAGTTTATATAAAAAATTATAGACATTCACATAACAACACCAATATCATTAGATTCATCTTGGAATATATTTTCGTATTATATTTAATAGATATTATAGATGCTAACAATTTCTAATATAAATTTGGTCAAACTTAGAAAAGTTTGACTTTCGGCAAATCCAATGTGCAGAGTAAAAAGGACCGAGGGGAGTACATAAGTACTCCAGCTGAGGATTGATGCCCCGGACGAAATGTGTCACAGCCGCTGGATGTAAATTCGATGGTGCGGGAGTATGGATCGGAGCACAGCAGCGGAGCAGGCAAACCGCGTCCAATCGAGTGTGTCTGTGGTAGAAAGTTGATGGTCGCCGCAGTTCAGCTGGCCCGCATGTCATGCACACAAAGGCAGAGGAGCGGTGGGGCCGAGAGGGGTGAGGGGCATGTCGGGGGGATGAGGATCCCTTGACGCGAACAATCCTACCATTCAGTCACTAACATGTGGGACCCATAAGCGTGGGTCCCACCTGTCAGCTAAGGAAAGGCAGGCAAAGGCAGTGATAGCCACGTCAGAGGATCCATGTCCACGTCGGGGGACGTTGTGCCGTGGGTTCGAGCGGCATCATGGGAATCGCGTGTGGGTGTGGCAGTGGTAGAAACAGGAAACATGATGGTCGCCGTGGTTCAACTTCCATGGACAAGCTGTCATGTCTGCTGACACATGCATATCAAAACTAGAGTGTTTATATTTGAAGCACGTGAACAAGTATTATTCTACTACTTTGGATCCATTGCAACGCACGGGCCAACACATTGGTAGTAGTAGTGTCCATCTCTATCTCTAGAGGCCTTCCCTTGTTCATCCTTTTCTCTGACAAGATAAACTACTACAAATGCATCTTGATGTTCCATGGAACGCACGAGGATGTTTCCTTGGGGGTCTCTCCAGCGCGGCGTGGCCGTAGTTGCAAGTTGAAGCCCCTTGAGATGCCGACGTTGAGGGGAACTCGGATTTCCTCCGATGAGCAGGTAAGATGAGTTTGATCACGTAGTAAATGCATCCTAAAGACTTCTTCCGTGTTCATTTCCTAATTCTCCCCCTGCCCACTGTTTCACAGGTTAGGCTCGGTGCGAGTGGAGATTGTCTTGCATATGTACGGGGTTTGGATGCAAATGAAGACGAAGGGGAGGTGAAGAAGCCGAGGAGAATCGGTTCCCGATGGAGAAGTAAATGGGAGAAGTGGCGTGCAGGCAGTTGATTAGATGGCTAGGTAGACTAAACGAAAAGGCTATGCGGGTAGACTGATGAGTCGTACCTATTCGTTTACGTACCCATCCTTCCTGATAGGTGGGACCTATGCATGCAAATAGATAAAAAAATGTGTCATAGTTTTTTTTGAGCGCGTGAGTGGGAGACACAACATTCTCTGGTTAAGGAATACTCCCTCCGTTTAGGTGAATATAAGTCACCTTATGAAAATCAGGATTTCCTAAAACCTTTAGGCATGGAGCATTAACTTCCTGCTCGATCCCCTCCCAGCCTCGTTAGCCAGCGTTCTCTTCCTCTGCTGGCGCATTCTACCTTTCCATTTTTCCTCTTCTCAAGTGTGGAACGATCTGCATGTTGTCCTTGATGCACCAGAACGACCACTGCATGCATCGCGGTAGGGCGTTGATTGTACATGCATGAGAATTAGGTTCTGCTCGCAATATAGATGATACCTGAACGATGAAGTGAACAGGCATGCTAGCACGAGAGACCTATTTCCGCTATACAATATTGGAGTACTCATGTTCCTACTACTAGTAGTAGTAGTAGTAGTAGTAGTAGTAGTAGTAGTAGTACAACTGTGGTACACTTGATGGTCAAAATACTATTCATTTGGTCCTCACAGTGAAGTGACAACACCCTGCGCCTAACACTAGTCCAGGCGGCGTGTTCGGGTTACCAAAGTCAGCCTCACCCTGTGCACTATGCAGTCTGTCACCGCCGCTGTACAGCACATTGGGGCCTCGCCTCGTCTCCCTCTCCGCTCCCATAGCACCACTCCATCTCCATCACCTCCATCTCCTTCTCTGTCTCCGTCTCCATCTCACTATGTCCCCATGTACCGTCGCCTCACACGCCTCCCCCAGTACAACTATTCCCTCGCTAGCCGCTCCATCACCGTCATCCGTCTCCCCCATAAATTAAGCCCCCTTCCAAACTCAGCCATGGCCGAACGCGGACCGCGCATCATCCATATGAGCCGCGATTGGAGCAATCTCCCTAGTGACATCCTCGACCTCTGTTGTTCGTGTATGTATATGTTGAGTGCCCTGCGGCTGGCTGCATGCTCGAGGGACATGCACACGGCCATCGTCGAAGCGAGGCCTAAGCTTTTCAAGACACCCTGCTTGCTGCTATCTAGTCTTGCGAGATTGGCTCACCATGATACGGAGGCGCGCATGGTGCCCCTCGACTTCAATCTGATCTCCATTAGCCGAAACTTCTTTCCAGGTATGTAGTGGGTCGCCGTACATCATTTCCCTCGACATTGATCCAATCACCATCGCCTGAAACTTCTTGGCAGGTATGTACTGGGTCGGCATGAACTCCCACTGGATGGCTGCCTTCAGAGAAGACGGTAAAAAGTTGGTTCTCGTGAACTTCCAGACCTCCCATGAGATTATCCTTCCTCTGTTGGATTATATAGATTATTACCATCGCGGTCCAAGTCATCTAGATTAATACGTCAGTTAGACGGACCTTGTTTTGCAGAAGATTGTAATCTGCCAAGTGCCCACATGACATGCGAATTACGCAGACTTCAAGCTAATTGCCTTGTTCGACCGCGGACTCGCCTATCTTTACGCCGGTGCCTTCTTTAGCTGGAGACAACTCGACTCGCAGTGGATCATCGTCAAAGCTGATACACACTTCTGTGATGCTATTGAACACAATGGCATCATCTACGCGATCGACAAAGTAGAGGGCACCACGTATTGCTGGAACAGCGCGTGTAAGTTGTTTCCGTCTCATGTTAATGATGACGCCATGACACTGTTTGAATTTTTTGTGATGATTGGCTTATCCCTGTTTGAGCAGAATTTGAGTATAACTATGGCAATGTATTATAGACGCCATAAATCAGCTATATTTGGAATGAGTTAATTCATGTGATTGTGACCATGTCATTACAACCAATTTGTACCCTGAATAATCAAACGGTTAGGAATATATGGATATTATCCTTATTTTACAGTAATCTATATACTACTACTAAATATGAGTGTGTATCAATGGCCATGTTAGTTTCCTCATTTTCATGATGTAGAAACATGCACCACACTGTTGGTTTCATCTAACCATACATTAGGGAAGTAAATGCGCATATGGAGAACTCTATATTTGGAAGTAGTGAAATCCTGCAATGCTTACCATGTGTACATACCTATATTCGCCCTTTAGCAATCAATGGCTAGAATAATATCCTCACAAAATTTTTGCCCACAGAACACGAGTATATAACTATGCATGGTCTGTTAGTTACCTTGAAGAATTTGTTTGTGAGGACAGAACATGATTACATAACATGCATGACATGGTAGTTTCCTGTGAAGAATCGATTGCGAGATAACATGAGTATAACCATGCATGGCACTTCTATATTTTCGAACCCAATATACATTTCCCTATATTTTCCTCCAAGTTCCAACAGGGACATATTGCATGGTTATACTCATACTCTGAATATAACATGAGTATAACCATGCTGTTTCTTGCATTATCCTACTCATACTCTGAACAATGCTGATCTTACATTAACAATGTCTGTCCTTTTTGATATGATGCAGTGTCCCTACAGTTACTGCCCTTTGTAATCACACCACCTTTGTGAAAAACAGGGAAGCACAACTGGTTCCTCGCTCGATCAGACGACGACAAAAGACTGATGATCATTCGGACACATGAGCCGGAAAAGTTATATTGCAAAAACCCCACTATATACAAGCACCGTGTAATACGTGAGTATCCGGACAGTGATTGTTACGTCTATGAGAAGGATACTAGCTTGTTGGGGCCTTTAGGATTTTTTAGTTGGAGGCGGGTAAACAGCCTTGGTTCACACTCTCTATTTCTCAGACTCAATTATCCGATTAACCAGGAGATCACCGTTGGCAAGGACCTTGATGGCAGAGAGGCTCTGTTTGCTATGGAAAACTGTGTCTACACGGCGAGCCCTAGGAGTTCGCGAGCAAACTCCCCTGATTGTCAACAATACAGCCTGCAGCCAAAAGAAGGTGAGAATGACAAACGCATCCAGGTTAACTTTGATCCTTGGATGTCTCAATTACGACAGGCAGTGATGTGGTTCAAGCCTTCAGGTTGATAGGTAATTGGGCTGTTGCATTGAAAGGGTGGAGTACTGGTGTCTTCGGATCACTGGTCGCTGAAGCGGGGCTGCAAATTATGATGGTGTTGGATCATCTCTTCGAATGACTTTGTTGTCTTTGTTGCTGGTTCTGGATGGGTAGTTCTTTCTTTTGTTATGCATATTCCTTGTCATTTGGTCATCCTCATCTATGTCACTCTTACTATGTAATAGTTTCTTCTATTTAGAATGTCATTCTCGTCTGGATCACGAGAGTCTGAGCGCCGCAGATGGGTTTGTTTTGGTGGTGTAGCAGGACTTCTTATGAACTATCATGTCTTGCTGTTTATGTCAGTAGTAGTCACTAGTCAGTGTCTGAATGTTGTATATATCGTTGTTTCAAACTGTTTACTGTCTCGAACTACTGGTGGGCTAAATGAGCGCATCACCATTTTCCAGTCTTTAGAGTATATCTCCTTTTTCAAATTATATAATTTGAGCTCAGTGTCTTTTCGATGATGTACACTTGTTTGGGCCAGTGAGGTGTCGTTGAATATGGGCCAAGTAGAAATGCAATGCCAAACAGGTCAATTATGACTCTCAGGCCAGGCTTTCAAAAGATCCTGAAAAAAAGGTCGGGCTCTCCAAAAAATAAAGAATAAGGACTCCTAGGCCGACATGTGGGCGCCACCGGTGTTTTTGTGCACTTGCGCACCGAGAGCATATTGACGCTTGCTCGAAATTCATGCTACCTTTTCATCCCCAATTCTCCCATCCCTCCCCACCTCTGGAATCTCGATTCCTACTACAGTGCCCTCAAATCCCTCTCCTCTACTCCCTGTACTCAAGCGCACTATCATGTCCCCGGTCAACGTGGATCTCCGAGTCGGAGATCCTGAGGTCCGTCCTGCCTTCGGTCGCTGCGTGCTGTCGCTCAAGAGTGGCATGGCGTGCTTGACGACCAGTTTGCCGACAAAGTGCTGATGGTAACCATCAACGGCGACCGGCCTCCCATGTCGCCGGACGACCTTGTCATAGCTCTTGGCATTGCGCATGGCATCCAAATAAGTAACTTGCTCGTCGAAGTCTGTCCGCCACCGCCTGATTTCTTCGTCAGGTTCCGGACAACTTTCGACTGCAGTCATGTGTTTGAATCTTCCCGGCGTTTGTTCTGCGATGGCGCGCTGGTGAGCTTTGATCGGTGGCACCCAGTATGGGGCTCGGTGCCCTCTGAGCTTGAGTTTTTAACAAAGCTTACCTTCCACGGCATGCCTCGACGTGCTTGGAATAGCGAGTCCATGAGCGAGCTTATCATAGACCTTGGAGGTGTCGTAAGTATGTTTGTTCCTCTAGATAGCTGGGCTCTGATGGTTATGGCATGGATGAAGAAGCCGTCCACCATACCAGAGGTGATTGGTGTTGAGATACCGGTGCAGGGGGTTGTACTATTCGTCGCCACCAAGGCCGCCATGGACCACGTTAGGGATGTACCTGTATCGAGTGTTTGTGCATGTTGAAGAAGTGGTCAATTCATCAATCGAAGTCTTGCCGCGGCCGCTGGTGCCAGGATCCGTTGACGACGTCCATTACAGGAGTCAACGTCAGACTTTCCTCGTGTTGCTCAGAACGATGGATGGCACAGGGCCTACTTCATCGCGCGGCAGAGGCCACTGCTTCTTTGGGAGAAGAGGCAGGGCTGGCTGCCTGGATGTGCTCTAATTTGAGGTAACAACTTAATCTTGTCAGATACTAGTTAAATCCAAGCTATGGGTGTGAAGCACTGATATGCCAGTACATCTGATTGTGACCTGTTCTAATTTTGTACCTGAACTTTTTTTAGACAGGGTTGTACGTCAACTTAATGTGCTAGCAGAACTTATTGTGTTGTTTGTCTGTTTTCTTTGCACAACATTCAAGATATTTCCCTGTCATTGATAAAGACGATGAACCGTTATGTACGACTTCGTTGGTTTCAAGATAACCCTTCCCGTAGCGATCCACTGCTTCCATCCTGATTGTGCCGCCTGCGTGAAATTTTTGTATGCAAGTTCAGCGTGCTATGATGTTCTATATGATTGTGTCAACTATATAAGTTTTTACTGAGCATAAGCAATGCATATGGCTGAAATATGTATTTACGAGCATCGACCGATTGGTCTCTCTCTCTCTCTCTCTCACTCACACACACACACACACGCACACGCACAAGTGGGACCCGTTGAATTATTTATTTACTCATGACGGCTTTTATTTAGGTTCCACTGTAATCTAACTTTTTTCTTAAGTTATTAATTGAGCTCAGTGACTTCAAAAAGTTGTACAGAAGCCTTGTGTGGGCCTTTCCGGCGTCGCTGAATGCGGGCTGAGTAACCATGTTAGGTTGTACTGTACTACACATGACTTTTTTTCAACATCAGCAATGCAACTCGGCCAACAGTTGTACACAATATCAGGGTCAACTTGTTATTCTCCGCCCCGCTGGGCTGCAAACTTTCCTAGGTGGTATGCATTAGGCTTAACAAGAAAATGGACTTTGAGAAATAATAAATGGGATGTAATTATAATTACTGGACAGTTACTATGCACCAAACACGTATTTAGTTTGAAAAATATATTATTTTTGGAATTTGAAAATTTTAATTTCATTACTTGTTGCGCGCGCAATATTTCGTTGGATTTTAACGTAATACAACTTTATTTTGAAATTATATTTAACCTGACTAGAAATTTCGGAAAAAAAATATTTCGGATCCCATCAAAATGTGGGAATTTTTTTAATTCTGTTTTGAGCGATTGTTTGAAATTATTAATCATTGTCCTAGCTAGAAGTTGGGCTGTACTTTTAACAAACTTTAAATGGGTTGTAGTAAATTCCATTAGAATTAATTAATGGGCTGTACATTCTTACAAATCGCAAATGGGCTATATGTTCTCTGCCAAATCTGAGCTGTGGGCCTACTAAGTTGACGCGTACCAAGGGCTTTGTCAACTTAGTCAATATAAATGATTCTAGCTGCAGTGATCGTACGATGTCCATCCAACAGCCGTAGTGCTTCTTCAACCTCTGGTCTTCTTGCTCCAGCCGCCCAAAGCAGCGCCGGTCGGGTCGTGTGCTCTTGCCTCCCGTGGCCGGCTGTGATGCCGCGGAGGCCTCACCGCCCCGTACTACTCCCACCGCTGGCCAGGCCATCTCTCTACTCACCCACACCCCCTGTTATTCTGCGGCGATGGCAGCCTCACACCGCAGCCGAACCAGTGAACCCTCGTACTCCTCTCCGTGCGGGCTTCCACTGCTGCGTCTTCCCCGGCTCCCTGTCGTCCCCTTCCTAGGCCTCGCCGTCATCCTAACCACCACCCTGGTGCTCTCGGTGCGGCGTGGTCAATGTGGTCAATGACCGACTTCCATCGGAAGAGTACTGTACGTGGAGAGGCTGACAGCTGGGTCCAGGCGGCCGCAAGGAAGTGCCTCCTTATTACGCGCAAAATAATTATTCCTCCACCTTACAGGAGGGACCCACCGAACAGGCCACCTTATTTCGTGAAAAAAACGTTTCCCCCCTGACTGCTGGGACCCACAGGTCGGGCCAGCGTATTTCGCGAAAAAAATCTTCCCCCCGCTAACAGCTCGGACTCACCGGAAGTGCCTCCTTATTACGCAAAAAAAATGAATACTCCCCCTGCTAGCTGGGACCCACCATGGTGGGAGGCTGACTTGTGGGCCTACTAAGTTGACTGGGATGGGGGCCTTTGTCAACTTTAGTCAATATGAACGATTCTAGCTCCAATGACCGTACGATGTCCATCCAACAACCATAGTGCTTCTTCAACCTCTGATCTTCTTGCTCCAGCCACCCAAAGCAGCGCCGGGCATGCCACATGCTCTTGCCTCTCGCGGCTGGCTGTGCTGCCGTGGAAGCCTCACCGCCCCCTACTATTCCCGCCGCTGGCCAGGCCCTGCGGCGATGGCAGCCTCACACCGCAGCCGAACCAGTGAATCCTCGTACTCCTCTCTGCGCGGGCTTCCACTGTCGCGTCTTCCCCGGCTCCCCGTCGTCCCCTTCCTAGGCCTCGCCGTCGTCCACCTCCCTGGTGCTCTCGGCACGGCGTGGTCAACGTGGTCAAGGAACGACTTCCATCGGACATGGACTATACTTGGAGAGGCTGACAGCTGGGTCCACAGCCGCAGCAAGGAAGTGCCTCCTTGTTACGCGGAAAATAATGATTCCTCCACATGACAGATGGAACCCACCGGGCGGGCCACTGTATTTCACAAAAAAAAAACGTTTGCCCCTGACTGCTGGGATCCACCAGCTACATCTTCGCAGACAAGGAAGTGCATGACAGTCGGGACCCACCTGGTCGAAGCGTACATAGCATATTCATTCTGGGCGCGAACGTGTACGTAGATATATACTGGTGCATGTAGAGGCGCGCACGTGACGTAGTAGAGACGCGCACATGTCGTAGTAGAGGCGCGCACGTAGCATGTACTCGTACGTACAACGGCCAGGGTGCAAGAAAGAAAATACGGCCACATATGTGTACATACGGGCGGGGTCTCGAACGCCTACTTGCGCATACGTACGGCCAGGGCTCGTGTACATGGCTGGGTCGGAACAGAGAAACAATGTTGTCCTCGTGTTCATGGGGAGGCAGTGTCATCGTCGTGTTCATGGGGAGGCAACGGAATGCGTCGTGTTCATGAGGAGGCAACGGAATGCGTCATGTTCATCGGGAGGCAACGGAACGCGTGGGAGCCAACCGGCTGGGTCGGAATGGAATGCGTGGTCGTGTTCATCGGGAGGGCTTGGACGAAACATGCAATAGAAACGAGGCCTGAACGAGGTCCTGTTGATCGGGAGGGGTGTGGCGTACCGCAAAACGGAGGAAACGGACCTCCTGCGATCGAAACAGGGGTCCTGTTGATCGGGAGGGTGTGGCGTACCATAAAACGGACGAAACGGACCTCCTACGGTCGAAATGGGTGCCCTGTTGATTGGGAGGGGTGTGGTGTACCGCAAAACGGATGAAACGGACCTCCTACAGTCCAAACGGGGGTGAGGGAGTCCTGTATTAGGCGGTCTCCGGACAGCGGGACTATATCCTTCGGCTGGACTGTTGGACTATGAAGATACGAGATTGAAGACTTCGTGCCGTGTCCGGATGGGACTCTACTTAGCGTGGAAGGCAAGCTAGGCAATACGGATATGTATATCTCCTCCTTTGTAACCGACCTTGTGTAACCCTAGCCCCCTCCGGTGTCTACATAAACCGGAGGGTTTTAGTCTGTAGGACAACATATAATCATACCATAGGCTAGCTTCTAGGGTTTAGCCTCTCTGATCTCGTGGTAGATCAACTCTTGTACTACTCATATTATCAAGAATAAATCAAGCAGGACGCAGGGTTTTACCTCCATCAAGAGGGCCCGAACCTGGGTAAAACATCGTGTCCCCAGCCTCCTGTTAGCATCCGCCTTAGACACACAGTTCGGGACCCCCTACCCGAGATCCGCCGGTTTTGACACCGACATTGGTGCTTTCATTGAGAGTTCCTCTGTGTCGTCACCGTTAAGCTTGATGGCTCCTTCGATCATCAATAGCGATGCATTCCAGGGTGAGACTTTTCACCCCGGACAGATCTTTGTATTCGGCGGCTTCGCACTGCGGGCCAACTCGCTTGGCCATCTAGAGCAGATCGAGAGTTACGCCCCTGGCCACCAGGTCAGGTTTGGAATCTTAAACTACGCGGCCAATATCCGCGGAGACTTGATCTTCGACGGATTCGAGCCCCTTCCTAGTGCGCCACACGGTCACGATGAGCATGATTTAGCTCTGCCATCGAACAGTGTTCAGGAGATCGCACCGGCAACCGCTCCGACCCTCAATTCGGAGCCTGTTGCGCCGTCCATGGACGGGTGGATAGACACCACCACGGAGGCCGCACTCTCATCGGCGATCGAGCCGAGTATCAACCTTACCCTTCATGGGAGCCGTGACGCCGAACTACCGGATTCTTCCCCGGCCATGGACTCCGAACCGCCTAGGCCCGTGCCTATCGAATCCGTCTGGGTGACGATCATGGAGTTTACGTCCGCTGATATCTTTCAGCACTCGCCCTTCGGCGTCATACTGAACTCATTAAGGTCTCTCTCCTTGTCAGGAGAGTCCTGGCCGAACTACGTCCGGCAGTATTGGGATGCGGATGACGAAGAAATTCGCCTCCCACCCACCACCCAGTTAGTAGCCACTATCGACGATTTGACCGACATGCTCAACTTCGACTCTGAAGACATCGACGGCATGGACAACGATGCTGGAGGCAAACAAGAACAATAGCCCACAGCGCACTGGACAGCCACCTTGTCATATGACATACATATATGGTGGACACACCCAAAGAAGGCAATGGCGACGGGACAGCGGAGGATGAACCCTCCAAGAAGCAACCCAAGCGCCGACATCAGCGGTGCCGCTCTAAGTCTCGCCAAAGCAAAAGCGGTGACGCCGGCACAGGAGATAACAGCACTCCGGACAGTGCCGAAGACGTCGACAATCCCCTCCAACAAGATTTAGGGTAGGAGGATGGATAAGCCAGCCCTCCCGAGAGAGCGGCAGATGGAGAGGTGGAGGATGATAATTACATGCCTCCCTCCAAAGACGAGGCAAGCCTAGACGATGAATAATTCATCGTGCCTGAGGATCCCGTCGAACAAGAGCGCTTCAATCACCAGCTTATAGCGACGGCAAATAGCCTTAAGAAAAAGCAACAACAGCTTCAAGCTGATCAAGATTTGCTAGCTGACAGATGGACTGAAGTCCTTGCGGCCGAGGAATATAAACTCGAACGCCCCTCCAAGAGTTACCCAAAGCGCATGTTGCTACCCCGACAGGAGGAGGAGGAAGCACCAAAACCTACATCTCTAGCGTATGACGCGGCTGATCGACCACCTTGTGGCCGTGACAAAGAGGCATTCCAGCCAAAAGTTCAGCCCGCACCCTGACGCCACTCAAATAAAAATGTCAAGACATGGGGAAATACACCAGACCTGCGAGACGTATTGGAGGACAAAGCAAAACACGCAAGATCGATCTACGGATCGCGAGGGCGCGCCACTATGCGAGACGATAACCGTCACGCCGGATACAGTAAAAGTAAGTCCGGCCGGGCCGAACACAGCGGACAAGACTCATTTGAGCTGCGTCGCAATATAGCCCAGTACAGAGGCGCCGCACACCCCCTATGCTTCATAGACGAAGTAATGGATCATCAAATCCCAGAGGGTTTTAAACCCGTAAATATAGAATCATACGAAGGCACAACAGATCCTGCGGTATGGATCGAGGACTTCCTCCTGCACATCCACATGGCCCGCGGTGACGATCTACACGCCATCAAATACCTCCCACTTAAACTCAAAAGACCAGCTCGGCATTGGCTCAACAGCCTGCCAGCAGAATCCATTGGCTATTGGGAAGATCTGGAAGCCGCATTCTTTGACAACTTCCAGTGCACTTATGTGCGACCACCAGATGACAATGACTTGGGCCACATAATTCAGCAGCCAGAGGAATTGGCCAGGCAATTCTGGACACAGTGCCTAACAAAGAAAAATCAAATCGTCGATTATCCGGATGTAGAGGCCCTAGCAGCTTTTAAGCACAACATCCGTGATGAGTGGCTCGCCCGGCACCTTGGCCAGGAAAAGCCGAAATCTATGGCAGCCCTCACGACACTTATGACCCGCTTTTGCGCGGGAGAAGACAGCTGGCTAGCTCGTAGCAATAACATATCAAAGAACCATGGTACTTCGGATACCAAGGATGGAAATGTCAGGTCACGTCGCAACAAACATAAGCGCCGCATTAACAGGGACAATACCAAAGATATGGCAGTCAATGCCGGATTCAAAGGCTCTAAACCCGGTCAGCGGAAAAAGCCATTCAAAAGAAGCACTCCGGGCTCGTCCAGTTTGGACTATATACTCGATCGCTCATGTCAAATACACGGCACCCCTGACAAGCCAACCAACCACACCAACAGGGATCGTTGGGTGTTCAAGCAGGCCGGCAAGTTAAATGCTGAAAACAAAGATAAGGGGCAGCATAGCAATGACGAGGAGGAGCCCCGGCAGCCAAACACTGGTGGACAGAAGAGGTTCCCCCCACAAGTGCGGACGGTGAACATGATATACGCAACCCACATTCCCAAGAGGGAGCGGAAGCGTGCGCTAAGGGACGTATATGCGTTGGAGTCAGTCGCCCCAAAGTTCAACCCATGGTCCTCTTGTCCGATCACCTTCGATTGCAGGGACCACCCCACAAGTATCCGTCATGGCGGATTCGCCGCACTGGTCCTAGACCCAATCATTGACGGATTTCACCTCACTCGAGTCCTTATGGATGGCGGCAGCAGCCTGAACCTGCTTTATCAGGACACAGTGCGCAAAATGGGTATAGACTCCTCAAGGATCAAACCCACAAAAACGACCTTCAAAGGCGTCATACCAGGTGTAGAGGCCCATTGCACAGGCTCAATCACACTGGAAGTGGTCTTCGAATCCCCGGATAACTTCCGAAGCGAGGAGTTAATCTTCGATATAGTCCCGTTCTGCAGCGGCTATCATGCACTGCTCGGGCGAACCGCATTTGCGAGATTCAATGCGGTACCGCATTATGCATACCTCAAGCTCAAGATGCCAGGACCTCGGGGGGTCATCACAGTCAATGGAAACACAGAGCACTCTCTCCGCATCGAGGAGCACACTGCGGCCCTCGCAGCAGAAGCGCAAAACAGCCTCTTAAGGCAATCCACCAGTTCGGCGATTAAACACCCGGACACCATCAAGCGCGCCCGGAGTAATCGGCAACCAGACCGCCTAGCACGTTCTGAGCTTGCATCACTACTAGGGAAAACCCTATACACAGAATCTTAGCAGCAGCGCGACTCAAAAAGGAGTGCTGCTGCTAATTAGCCGTAGCGCGGGTGTGGAAAACCCGCTACTGAAAAGTGCTTAGCAGTAGCGCGCTCGGCGTAACCCGCGCTGCTACAAATATCGACCGATAGTGCCCACCCAACTCCATTTAGCAGCAGCGCGGTGCCGCGAGCCGCGCTCTGCTATAGCTGTAGCAGTAGCGAGCTTTTTCTAAGGTCGCTGCTGCTAATTTTCAAATTGGGCACACTTTTGGTCCCGGTTAGCAGTAGTGCTTGTACCGAAAGCGCGCTGCTGCTACTTTCTTAGCAGCAACGCGTTTTACGTACCGCGCTACTGCTAATCCGCACCCACCACCTTTTCCCCACCCGTCCTCTCCCTCCCCCAAATCCCTCCTCTCTTCCGCCACTCCCTCGTCTCTGTCTCCATACGTTCTCACATTGACCTCTTGCCCATGCGCCCCGCCTCCTCCATGGCACCGAAAGAGGGCTCCGCCTCGCGCCACCACGCCGGAGACCTAACCACCAGTGACCAGCCCAGCTACTCCCTCCATCTCCTTCCTCTCTCCCTTGGTTTTCTTTCTCTCTCTCTCTCTCCCTCTGATTTGACTCACAATCCCATGTCCATGCCCGTGCAGGTAGTCGCCATGGACGACCATATCTGGCATGGTCGGGAAGAGGAGCCCTACGCCGCTGCCTTGCTCTTCCATGGAAATAGGCCCTCCTCCAACAGCCAACGCTGGATTTGCTCTGCCACTGCTTGTTCATGCCTCCGGCGACCCCAACCATCGCTGGATCGAACAACTGCTGCCATTGACAACACGCACGGGATCGAGATATTTTCTTTTGCTTTTGAAAGTAATAGTAGTAGCGTGGGGTATAAGACCCGCTACAGATAATTAACAGTAGCGTTGTACTGCAACGCACGCTACAGCTAACCATGTATAGCAGTAGCGCGTGTCAACACGCGCTACTGCTACAAGTTAGCTGTGGCGCCGTATCAGTAGCGCGGGTGCCCGCGCTACTGATACACCCAAAACCCGCACTACTGCTAGGCTTTTCCCTAGTAGTGCATATCAATGCGGCCCCCACCCCAGTACCAGCCAAACGGCGAAATCCGTGCCACACATACGTAATTATGCATTAAAAATACCATGGGCACAGGTGGGGAGGGGGTATGACTACGGCACGCCCCAAGAGCGGATCAACCGCACTCGAGGCTTCCTTTTTGTTATTTTTCTCTCTTTCAGGACTTTAATCTCTGGAAACCCCTTCCGGCAGCACGGTTGCCGGACACACGATGCAACAACCAAGGAGGCAGAAAGCTACGTCGCACCACGGCACTCCCAGGTGTCCCAGGTGGTCTCTGACAACGAGTGAAATACCTGCTTTAAATACCATTCCTCAGCCCGCCCTTGGAGGGGACATGTCAAATAGTCCTACTTTTTGCTTATGCACTACTTGTATCATTCTGCTTTAACACACATTTTTGAATGAACAATGCATAGCGCTAGACTATTATCGCATTCTCTATTCTTCTTTATATATATATATATATATATATATATATATATATATATATATATATATGTTCATTCATGACATCCAGCACCCGTACACTCTGGTACGGCCGATATGTGAGGGGCTTAAGCATACCCCATAATATGGCGTGAGTAGTCAGAACACTTTCGACAGTGCGGCACCCCGAACTTATAGCATTATATGCATCAGCTCTGAATCATGTCTTGGGTCAATAGTTGGGTTTGCCCGGCTCCCATGTTTTGGTACCTTACATTCTGCTATATCGGCTAAGGTAGCACTGGGAGAACTACTCCGATTGTGCCCCGGTTCAGCTTGGCTAAGCACCTCAATAGAGAAAGCTAAAACTGACTGTCATGATAAGGCGAGAGCTGGTCGCTGTTCGAGAGGTTTTGAGTCCCTAAAGACTTATGCCGCTTAGAGCGAGGAGTCGGCTTTGTCCGGCTGAAGTCGTGTATAGCGCCCCGAATTCGGCCTTCCGAATACTAGGGGCTTCGCCAAAATTTAAAATTATAGAATTCTATGGCTAAGTGAGAGTGATAAAGCATTATAGTCCGGTTGCCTTCTTTGTTGTGCTGAGCACCTCCCTCGAAGGACCCAACAAAGGGAAAAAGTGTGCTCAGGTTTATCCCGAACACCCCAGCAATCGTGGCATGGGGGCAGCCAACGACTGGCCCTCTCTTAGATTTGATAAACAGCCGCACAAAAGGTAATATTTTAAATTCAAACAAGTGTTGCATAGCACATATGAACAAGTTTTCATAATACAGGATCACACGAGCAAGTTCATTCAAAAATTACATCTTTTGCACACTCGTCCGCCACAAGACGGACACCCTTCAGGACACCCTCATAATACATTTCTGGGTGGCGATGCTCCTTGCCCCGCGGCGGCCCCTCCTTCACCAGCTTCTCAGCGTCCATCTTGGCCCAGTGCACCTTTGCACGGGAAAAAGCCCGGCGGGCACCTTCTATACAGACGGACCGCTTGATGACTTCCAGCCGTGGGCAGGCATCCACAAGCCGCCTCACCAGGCCGAAGTAGCTGTTGGGAAGGGAGTCGCCAGGCCACATCCGGACTATAAAGCCCTTCATGGCCTGTTCAGCTGCCTTGTGCAGCTCGACCAGTTGCTTCAGCTGGTCGCTCACATGCATCGGGTGTTCGGTCCCAGTATGCTGAGACCAAAATAGCTTCTCCGTCGAGCTTCCCTCCTCTTCCTGGTAAAATTTCGCGGCATCCCAACATGCTTGCTTTTCATATTGAATGCCTTACCCGCCGCTACCCTCCTCATCGCCTCAATCTCCTGGAGGGCCTTTTGGGCTTCGGCCTTGGCATGCTTTATGCTCTCGAGGGCCGCGGCAAGCTCAGACTCTCGCGTCTTTGAGTCAATCTCCAAAGCCTCGTGCTGCTTCACGAGAGCCTGGAGCTCTTGCTGCACCTCGCCCACCCGTGCCTCTTGTTTCTCCTGCTCGGTGCGCTCCTTGGCCGCTTTGTCTTCGGCCTCGGATAGCGCTTGCTTCAGGGTTGCCACTCTGGTCGTGGCCCCTGGCACATTCATGATGATCCTGTCATGTCGCAACCACATTTTATTTTATATATATAGACAAGGTATTACTTACCTTTGTTCTCCTCGAGCTGCCTCTTGGCAAGGCCGAGCTCTTTCTCGGACCCCTCGAGGTCCTGCTTCAGTGCGGCGACCTCCGCCGTCAGTGCGGCAGAGGTCAGCAGCGAAGCCTGCATACGCATATTGACATACTTATATTAGACTCCTGCATATTTCATTTGATCCTTTATTCGGCTTTTCTTTGTGAACACCAAACAGAGCATCAGGGGCTACTGTCTATGCGGTAATATTTTTCCTATATTTTAAATACTTACCTCAAAGTCTATTAGAAGGCTGGCACAGGCTTCAGTCAGTCCGCTCTTGGCAGACTGAACCTTCTTGATCACCGCACTCATAATAGTGCGGTGTTCTTCGTCAATGGAAGCGCCGCGAAGCACTCCCAGCAGGTTGTCCGGTGCCTCTGGATGGACAGAGGTCACCGGCACGGGCGTCTTGCCCCTTTTGGAAGGGGGCCACCTGCCCGAGTCCAGAACCACTAGAGGTTTCGGCATGGTGTTCGGCTGAGAGCCGAACTTGGAGCCCCCAGGAGCCTCGCTCCCTTTGCTCCTGGAGTCCGGAAGGTCGCCTTGAGGCGCCTCCGGGACTGTGTCCCCCCAGCTCGGTGCCCCTTGAGACAATACCTCGGCATTGTCCATAGGGAAAGGAGAGGTGGCGGTTGGAAGTGTATCACTATTCATGTCAAATGAGTCCAAGGAACCATCCGACAATGATACATCGATACGGGCTTGGGGCGGACTGCATAATCATATTCGGTGTTAGGAGAAGCAGTGCGACAAAGGTATGCTATGAGTTACTCAGGTATCCGAATACTTACGATTTTGCTAGGGGCTTGGCCCTGAGCAGCCACTCGTCTTCGCCGTCGGCGGCGGTAGTGGGGCAGTCCGGAAGGAGAGTTCTTCCCTTCTTGGACCCTTCGGCCTCCCTGGTTGGGGCGACCTTCCTTTTCTTGTCTCCCCCGGCTGGAGGGGGAGAATCTTCATCTTCCTTCTCCTCGTTTTCACGGGAGGAGGTTGTCTCGGTGTTATCGGACGATGAGTCCGATACCACCTGGCACCGGGAACTCTTTCGGGTTCCCTTGGCCTTCTTCTTGGTCTTCTCCAGCACCTCGTAAGGAGCCGGAGTCCGCATCTCCGTCAGGAGAGCGTCTGCAGTGTCCTCGGGCAGAGGGGCCTGACAGTCAGTCTGCTCTGATGCCTCCACCCAGTCCTGCCAAAGGCATGGGAGCTCAGACCCCGCACATGGTTAAGCTATGGGAAATAAATATCCTACCAGATGTACAAAACTTACTGGATTCGCAGGGCGCTTCGCGCTTGGCCCGCGGTCCTTGGTGAGAGAGGGAGGGACCTCGGCTCCCTTGAACAACACCCTCCAGACGTCTTTGTGCGTCGTGTCGAAGATCTCGCTTAGAGTTTGGTGCCAGGCCGGGTCGAACTCCCATAAGATGAAATCCCGTTGTTGACACGAGAGGATCCAGTGGAAGAGCATGACCTGGACTATGTTGACAAGCTTAAGTTTGTTGCTTGTAATGTTCCGGATACACTTCTGGAGTCCGTCCAGCTCCACCGATGAACCCTAGGACAGGCCCTTCTCCTTCCAGGAAGTGAGCCACGTGGGGATTCCGGATCGAAACTCGGGGGCCGCCACCCAGTTGGTGTCGCGCGGCTCGGTGATGTAGAACCAACCCGATTGCCACCCCTTTATGGTCTCCACGGAGGATCCCTCGAGCCATGCAACGTTGGGCATTTTGCCCACCATGGCTCTGCCGCATTCTGCTTGTTGGCCACCTACAACCTTTGGCTTGATATTGAAGGTCTTCAGCCATAGGCCGAAGTGGGGCCGGGTGCGGAGGAAAGCCTCGAACACGACGATGAACGCCGAGATGTTGAGGATGAAATTGGGGGCCAGATCATGAAAGTCCAGCCCGTAGTAGAACATGAGGCCGCGGACGAATGGATGGAGGGGAAACCCCAATCCGCGGATGAAATGGGGGAGGAAAACCACCCTTTCGTGAGGTTCCGGGGTTGGGACGATCTTCCCTGCGGCTGGCAGCCGGTGCGCGATATCCGCGGCTAAGTATCCGACTCCATGTAACTTTATGATGTGCCCCTCCATGACGGAGGAGGCCATCCACTTGCTTCCCTCTTCGGACATGTTTGGAGAGAGTTGAGGAGGAGGATGCGGACTTGGGTGCTGGAGCTCGAGTGCACGAGAATGGATGAGCAAGGAGGAAGAAGGCGTGGGTAGAAAAAGGTGAGATCTTATCCCTTTATAAGGGCGGACTAAACTATGCGCCCCCACTTGCCTGGTAAAACTCGCTTATCCCCCAAGCGCCATAATTGATGGCGCGGTTGGGTTACCCACGTCCGTAATAAGGGGAACACGATCTCTGCTTTGACAAGACGTGTCAAGAAACCGCCTCGCGTTATGTGCGGGGGCTGGTTAAAGAAAAACGGTTCAAATAATTACCGGGCCGTGGTGTGACGTCATGCTGCCAAAACATGTCAGCAGATTAGATTTGTGGTAATATTATTCTCTCTACGGTGGTATGTGGAACTTATTTTGTAGGGTCGGACACTATCCTTGTATTCAAATTCTTCCGTGGTGTATTCGGAGGAGGAACCAGCCTTGCAATGCCGAAGACAACACTGCGCGCCGGACTCATCGTCATTGAAGCCTCGTTTAGGGGCTACTAAGGGAGTCCTGGATTAGGGGGTCTCCGGACAGCCGGACTATATCCTTTGGCCGGACTGTTGGACTATGAAGATACAAGATCGAAGACTTCGTCCCGTGTCCGGATGGGACTCTACTTGGCGTGGCAGGCAAGCTAGGCAATACTGATATGTATATCTCCTGCTTTGTAACCGACCTTGTGTAACCCTAGCCCCCTCCGGTGTCTATATAAAATGGAGGGTTTTAGTCCGTAGGACAACATACAATCATACCATAGGCTAGCTTCTAGGGTTTAGCCTCTCCGATCTCGTGGTAGATCAACTCTTGTACTACTCATATTATCAAGAATAAATCAAGCAGAGCGTAGGGTTTTACCTCCATCAAGAGGGCCCGAACCTGGGTAAAACATCGTGTCCCCAGCCTCCTGTTACCATCCGCCTTAGATGCACAGTTCGGGACCCCCTACCCAAGACCCGCCGGTTTTGACACCGACAGGGGGTCCTGTTCATCGGGAGAGGTGTGGTGTACCGCAAAACGGGACTCCACGGGATATTGTTCATCTCCACCGTCAACCTCCTCCAGCCTGTATGGGCTCCTATTCATCCAGCCTCCACCATGCGCTATTCCACCGGCTACTGTTCAACCACCCCTCCACCGTCTACTGTTCATACAGCCCTCCACACCATGGGGTCCTGTTCAACCACCCCTCCATGGGGACCCCTCCAACGTCTACTGTGCATCGAGCCCTCCACCACACCACGGGGTCCTATTCATCCAGACGCAACGCCACCGCTCACTATTCATCCAAACCCCCCGCAACGCTCACTGTTCATCCCAGAGGTAGCATCGATCAGCTTCAGTTAGCAGCAGTAGCGAAGGAATCGCTCAATCGGGTTTAGTTAACAGCCATCGATCGATTGCTCGGGTTCAGTAACATGTAGCCTGCAGTGCAATCGCTCGGGTTCAATTAGAGCCCAACGCCTCGCTCGGGTTCAGTTAGAGACAACGCCTCGCACACACGCGCGTACGTGTACGAGAGAAATGTGCATCGCTCGGCCCTCGACCAACCACCGTAACCGGCAACTCCCCGAAATTTTCCTCCCCCTCGCTTCTACCATGATTTTTTCCGCCATGGACGGCCCAAGGAATGTCATGCAGCTGCGTCTCCGGCCCGCCCAGGACGAAAAGCCCATTTTTTGTCATGATTTTTTGTCATAGAAGTAGGATCCCACCACATCTATGATGATACCGGGTTTTGTCATAATTATCGTCATAGAAGTGTCATATGTATGACAGAAAAAAAATTCGTTCGGCCCAAAATGTCACAGATGTGTCTTTTTTGTAGTGTAAGTATCCCGATTATTGTCACTTCAGGGTTAACGGATCATAACACATAATAGGTGACTATGGACTTGCAATATAGGATCAAGAACTCTCATATATTGATGAAAACCTATTAGGTTCAGATCTGAAATCATGGCACTCGGGCCCTAGTGACAAGCATTAAGCATAGCAAAGTCATAGCAACATCAATCTCATAACATAGTGGATACTAAGGATCAAGCCCTAACAAAACTAACTCGATTACATGATAGATCCCATCCAACCCATCACCGTTTAGCAAGCCTACGATGGAATTACTCACACACGACGGTGAGCATCATGAAATCGGTGATGGAGGATGGTTGATGATGACGATGGCGACGGATTCCCCTCTCCGGAGCCCCAAACAGACTCCAGATCAGCCCTCCCGAGAGGTTTTAGGGCTTGGCAGTGGCTTCGTATCGTAAAATGCGATGAATCCTTCTCTCTGATTTTTTTCTCCCCGAAAGCAAATATATAGAGTTGGTCTTGAGGTCGGAGGAGCTCCAGGGGGGCCACGAGGTAGGGGGCGTGCCCCCCACCCTCGTGGACAGGTGGTGGGCCCCTGGCTTTCATCTTTTTCAAGGATTTTTTATATTTTCCGAAAAGGTGTTCCGTGAAGTTTCAGATCATTCCGAGAACTTTTGTTTCTACACATAAATAACACCATGGTAATTCTGCTGAAAACGGCGTCAGTCCGGGTTTGTTCCATTCAAATCATGCAAGTTAGAGTCCAAAACAAGGGCAAAAGTGTTTGGAAAAGTAGATATGACGGAGACGTATCACACCACTAGAGGGACGACAACATACATCTCATCAAAATATCGAATGAATACCAAATTCACATGACTACTAATAGCAAGACTTCTCCCATGTCCTGAGGAACAAACGTAACTACTCACAAAGCATATTCATGTTCATAATCCGAGGGGTATTAATATGCATAATGGATCTGAACATATGATCTTCCACCAAGTAAACCAGCTAGCATCAACTACAAGGAGTAATCAACACTACTAGCAACCCATAGGTACCAAACTGATGTTTGGATACAAAGATTGGATACAAGAGATAAACTAGGGTTTCAAATGAGATGGTGCTGGTGAAGATGTTGATGGAGATTGACCCCCTCCCGGTGAGAGGATCATTGGTGATGAAGATGGTGATGATTTCCAGGAAGTTTCCCCGGTAGAATAGCTCTGCCAGAGCCCTAGATTGGTTGCGCCAAGGTTCCGCCTCGTGGCGGCGGAGTCTCGTCCCGAAAGCTTCCTTATGATTTTTTCCTCGACAAAATACTCCATATAGCAGATGATGGGCATCGGAGGGCCACCATGGGGCCCATGAGGCAGGGGGCCTGCCAGGGGGTAGGGTGCGCCCCCCACCCTCGTGGCTAGGGTGTGGCCCCCCTCTGGAACTTCTTGTGCTCATTATTTTTTATATATTGTGGAAATAGCTTTTGTGAAGTTTCAGGACTTTTGGAGCTGTGCAGAATAGGTCTCTAATATTTGCTCCTTTTCTAGCCCAGAATACCAGCTGCCGGCATTCTCCCTGTTCATGTAAACCTTGTAAAATAAGAGAGAATAGGCATAATTATTGTGACATAATGTGTAATAACAACCCATAATGCAATAAATATTGATATAAAAGCATAATGCAAAATGGACGTATCAACTCCCCCAAGCTTAGACCTTGCTTGTCCTCAAGCGAAAGCCGAAATCGAAAAATATGTCCACATGTTTAGTGATAGAGGTGTCGATAAAAATAAAATACGGACATGAGGGCATCATGATCATTCTTAGAACAACAACATATATATATATATATATTGTCATATGATTTCTTATGCTAAAGTAACAATTCAATCACAATTTCAAGTATGGATCACAAACTTCATTGAGAACCAACAAACTCTAATCTCAGTCATTGAGGCAATTGCAATTTATCATAACATAGGAAAGAGTCAATATAAGAGCTTTTCAGCAAATCCACATACTCAACCATCTTTTAGTCTTTCACAATTGCTAATACTCATGCAATATTTATGGGTATGAAGTTTTAATCGGACACAGAGATAGATAGGGGCTTATAGTTTTGCCTCCCAACGTTTTACCTCAAGGGTAATGTCAACAATAATAGTTCATGAAGACTCACATCCAATTAGCTATATATATCAGGATCTTTCCAACACATTGTGCGTGCCAAAGGATAAAATGTAAAAAGGAAAGGTGAAGATCACCACGACTCTTATGTAAGGTAGAAGATGAAAGTAAAAGATCGGCCCTTTGCAGAGGGAAGCAGAGGTTGTCATGCGCCTTTTTTGGTTGGATGCACAAAATCTTAATGCAAAAGAACGTCACTTTATATTGCCACTTGTGATATAGACCTTTGTTATGTAGTTCGTCGCTTTTATTTCTTCCATATCACAAGATCGCATAAAGCTTATTTTCTCCGCACTAATAAGTCATACATATTTAGAGAGCAATTTTTATTGCTTGCACCGATGACAACTTACTTGGAGGATCTTACTCAATCCATAGGTAGATATGGTGGACTCTCATGGAAAAACTGGATTTAGGGATATTTGGAAGCACAAGTAGTATCTCGACTTGGTGCGAAGAAATTGGCTAGCATGAGAGGGAAAGGCAAGCTCAACATGTTGGATGATCCATGACAATATAATTTATCTCAGATGTAAGAAAACATAACCCATTACGTTGTCTTCCTTGTCCTACGTCAACTCTTAGCATGTCTTACTTTAATGAGTGATCACATTCATAAAAGATGTCCAAGGTAGTATATTTATATGTGAACCTCTCTTTCTTTATTACTTCCTATTAATTGCAACGATGACCAAAACTATGTTTGTAAACTCTCAACAACTTTTATTCATCATACACTTTATATGTGAGCTCATTACTCTCCATAAGATCGATATGATCTATTTGTTTCTTTTTATTATTATTTTTGTCTTTTATTTTATTTAATTCCCTTGACTCAACACTAATCTTTATTATATAGCTCACGGACTCGATTACATAGAGGGATCATAAAGCAAAACTCACAAGTAGATCATACTAAAACTTTATTCTACTAGATCAAGATATTACTAAAAGGATCGAACTAAGAAAAATGGTAAAGATAAAAGTGATGGTGATACGATACCGGGGCACTCCCCCAAGATTGGTAGTTGCCAAGGGGAGTGCCCATACCCATGTGATTATGTCTCCTTCTTTATTGGTGAAGAAGGTGATGGTTTTGTTGATGGCGTAGGCTTCTTCCTTAATTTGCGCTTGAGGACAGAATTTTGATCCCTTAGGTCATCGATCTCCTACTCAAGGCTTACTATCTTCTTGCATAATTCTTGTTTGTTTTCCTGCAAGAGGCGAAAAGGGATAAACTCGATCTTAGGTTTCTTTGCTCTATCTGGGAGGCTTGACTTTTTGAACTCCACATGCATGTCCCCAGGTTGAGGTAATGGGACTTCATCTTCATATGAGCTCGTCTCCTCCTTTCCCTTGGGTTCATAGTCCTCTTCTTCTTCCATAGTCCAACCACAATGCTCCACGAACCCATAGACATTAGGATCTACAAGGTAATCAGCCACGTAGCTTGCTCCTTCCGAATCCTGGGACAACATATTGCTCTAATCTACAGCAGGACAGCTCGAAACAAAGATAGGAGATATTTGCGTGATACGGTGGTCAAGACCTTCAGGAGATTATATAACGAATTTTTACCGACCAAAAGAAGTATCGTGCAAGAAAACGGAGTCCGGAGAGCACACGAGGTGCCCACGAGGCAGGGGCCGTGCCCAAGGGGGTAGGGTGCGCCTCCCACCCTTGTGGGAGCCTCGTGTCCTTTCCAGTCTACTTCTTATTTTCCTATTTTACTAAATATTCCAAAACGAAGAAATATTGCCATTAGAACTGTTTTGGAGTCGGTTTACTTACCGTACCACGTACCTATTCCTTTTTGGAGTCTGAAACGTTTCGAAAAGTGTTCCTTATGTATTCCTCCAGGGTTATGGTTTCAATAATATTAGTTTCGACATTTATAGGATTACCTGAGATATAATGTTTAATTCCTTGACCGTTCACCACCTTCGGATTTGTGCTTTCGAAGTTGTTGATTTTTATGGCACCAGAACGATAGACCTCCTCGGTAACGTAAGGACCTTCCCTGCAAAAAATCTTAAACGAGACTTGTATAACAATACATAATCACCTACATTAAACTCACACTATTGTATCCTTTTGTCATGCCATCTTTTAACTTTTTCTTTAAACAGTTTGGCATTCTCATAGGCTTGGGTTCTCCATTCATCCAGTGATCTAATGTCAAAGAACCTCTTCTCACCGGCAAGTTTGAAATCATAATTGAGCTCTTTAATGGCCCAATATGCCTTATGTGCGAATTCAAGAGGTAAGTGACATGCTTTACCATAAACCATTTTATACGGAGACATACCCATAGGATTTTTATATCCAGTTCTATAGGCCCATAATGCATCATCAAGTTTCTTGGACCAATTCTTTCTAGATCTATTAACAATCTTTTGCAAAATTAATTTGAGCTCTCTGTTACTCAATTCTACTTGACCACTAGACTGTGGGTGATAAGGAGATGCAATTCTATGATTAACGTCATACTTGGCAAGCATTTTACGAAAAGCACCATGAATAAAATGTGAACCACCATCAGTCATTAAATATCTAGGGACTCCAAACCTCGGGAAAATAACTTCTTTCAGCATCTTAATAGAGGTGTTATGATCAGCACTACTAGTTGGAATAGCTTATACCCACTTAGTAATGTAATCAACAGCAACTAAGATATGTGTATACCCATTAGAGGAAGAGCGTAATAAACAGCAACTAAGATATGTGTATACCCATTAGAGGAAGGAAAAGGTCCCATATAATCAAAGCCCCGAACATCAAATGGTTCAATAACAAGTGAATAATTCATAGGAATTTCTTGACGTCTACTAATATTACCAATTCTTTGACATTCATCACAAGACAAGACAAACTTACGGGCATCCCTAAAGAGAGTAGGCCACTAAAAACGGATTTCAATACCTTGTGTGCAGTTCTATCTCCAGCATGGTGTCCTCCATAGGCTTTGGAGTGACACTTGCGTAGGATGTGTTCCTGTTCATGCTCAAGTACACAATGTCTAATAATGCCATCCACTCCTTCTTTATAAAGATGTGGGTGATCCCAATAGTAATGTCTCAAATCATAGAAGAACTTTTTATTTTGCTGGTATGTGAAACTAGGTGGTATAAATTTAGCAACAATATAACTAGCATAATCAGCATACCATGGAGCAGTTCGAAAAGCATTTATGACATTTAATTGTTCATCAAGAAAGCTATCATCAATAGGTAGTGGGTCATCAAGAACATTTTCTAACCTAGACACGTTGTCTGCAACGGGGTTCTCAGCTCCCTTTCTATCAATAATATGCAAATCAAATTCTTGTAGCAAGAGAACCCATCTAATAAGTCTAGGTTTAGCATATTTCTTTTCTATAATGTATTTAATAGAAGCATGAGTAGTGTGAATAGTTACTTTAGAATCAACAATATAAGGTCTGAACTTATCACAAGCAAATACAACTGCTAAGAATTCCTTTTTAGTAGTAGCATAATTTATGTGGGCATTATCTAGAGTTTACTAGCATATTGAATAACATTTAATTTCTTATCAACTCTTTGCCCTAGAACAGCACCTATAGCATAATCACTAGCATCACACATACTTTCAAGGGGTAAATTCCAATCAGGTGGCTGAACAATAGGTGCAGAAATCAATGCTTTCTTAAGTATTTCAAATGCTTCTACGCAACGATTATCAAAGACAAAAGGAATATCTTTCTGTAATAGATTAGTCAGAGGCAGGGAAATTTTTGAGAGGTCCTTAATGAACCTTCTATAAAAATTGGCGTGACCCATAAAACTTCTTATACCTTTAATGTCCTTGGGACATGGCATCTTTTCAATAGCATCAACTTTAGCTTTGTCAACTTCAATACCTCTTTCAGAAATTTTATGCCCCAAGACAATACCTTCATTAACCATAAAGTGGCATTTCTCCCAATTCAAGACAAGATAAGTTTCTTAGCATATCTGCAAAACTCGATCAAGGTTGCTTAAGAAATCATCAAAAGAGGATCCTTAAACGGAGAAATCGTCCATGAAAACCTCGCATATCTTTTCACAAAAGTCAGAAAATATAGCCATCATGCATCTTTGAAAGGTAGCAGGTGCATTATATAAACCAAAAGGCATACGTCTATAAACAAAAGTACCAAAAGGGAAAGTAAAAGTGGTCTTTGATTGATCATCAGCTGACACAGGTATTTGAGAGAAGCCAAAGTAACCATCTAGAAAGCAAAAATGTGTATGTTTGGATAATCTTTCAAGCATTTGATTAATAAAAGGCAAAGGGTAATGATCTTTTTAGTAGCCTTATTTAATTTGCGGAAATCAATTACCATCCTATAACATGTAATAATTGTTTGCGGAATCAATTCATATTTATCATTAGGAACAATAGTAATACCTCCCTTCTTAGGGACACAATGGACATGACTTACCCACTTACTATCAGCGACGGGATAAATTATACCTGCCTCAAGGAGCTTTAATATTTCTTTTCTTACCACTTCTTTCATCTTAGGATTCAGCCGTCGTTGATGATCAATAGCTGGTTTGGCATCTTCCTCCAAATTTATTTTGTGTTGACATAGAGTGGGACTAATGCCCTTAAGATCATCAAGAGTATATCTGATAGCAGCACAGTGCTTCTTCAAAGTTTTCAATAATTTCTCTTCCTCCTTCTCTGATAGTTCAGCACTAATAATAACAGGATATATTTTCTTTTCATCAAGATAAGCATATTTAAGAGTATTAGGTAATGGTTTAAGCTCAAACACGGGATCACCCTTGGGTGGAGGAGGATCCCCTAGGATTTCAACGAGCAATTTGTGTTTCAGAATAGGTCCCTGTTTAAAGAATACTTCATCTATTTCCCTTCTTTCATTCGTGAACATATCGTTTTCATGGTCTAGCAAATATTGTTCTAATGGATCAGTAGGAGGCACGGAGATAGAAGCAAGACCAATAATTTCCTATTTACTAGGCAATTCTTTATCATGGGGTTGTCTATGAAATTTAGAAAAATTAAACTCATGAGACATATCCCCTAAACCAATAGAAACAATATCCTTATTGCAGTCTATCTTAGCATTAACAGTATTCAAGAAGGGTCTACCAAATATAATGGGACAAAAGCTATCTTGAGGGTAACCAAGAACAAGAAAATCAGCAGGATATTTAGCCTTCCCACAGAAGACTTCAACGTCTCTAACAATCCCAATTGGTGAAATAGTATCTCTATTAGCAAGCTTAATGGTAACATCGATATCTTCTATCTCAGCTGGTGCAATATCATGCATAATTTCTTTGTATAAGGAAATAGGTATTGCACTAGCACTAGCACCCATATCACACAAGCCATGATAACAATGATCTCCTATTTTAACAGAAATAACAGGCATGCCTACGTCAGGTCCATGTTTATCTTCAACACCAGGTTTAGCTACTCTAGCAGTCTCATCACAGAAGTAAATAACCTGCCCATCAATATTATTGACCAAGAGATCTTTAACCATAGCAACATTAGGATTAACTTTAACTTGCTCAAGGGGTTTAGGTGTCTTAATATTACTTTTGTTGACCATATTTGAAGCTTTAGCATGTTTCTTTATTCTAACAAGGAAAGGTGGTTTCTCAACATAAGCAGTAGGAACAATAGGATCATCATAAGTGATAGTCTTTTATTCAACTTTAATAGGCGCAACTACTTTTACTTCAATGGGAGGCTTATATTTAAACCACTTATCTTTAGGGAGATCAACATGAGTAGCAAAGGATTCACAGAAAGAAGCTACTATCTTAGAGTCAAGTCCATATTTAGTGCTAAATTTACGGAAAACAACTGAAGGAAGTATGCCCTAGAGGCAATAATAAAGTTATTATTTATTTCCTTATATCATTATAAATGTTTATTATTCATGCTAGAATTGTATTAACCGGAAACATGATACATGTGTGAACACATAGACAAACAGAGTGTCACTAGTATGCCTCTACTTGACTAGCTCGTTGATCAAAGATGGTTATGTTTCCTAGCCATAGACAAAGAGTTGTCATTTTATTAACGGGGTCACATCATTAGGAGAATGATGTGATTGACTTGACCCGTTCCGTTAGCTTAGCACTTGATCGTTTAGTATGTTGCTATTGCTCTCTTCATGTCTTATACATGTTCCTATGACTATGAAATTATGCAACTCATGTTTACCGGAGGAGCACTTTGTGTGCTACCAAACATCACAACGTAACTGGGTGATTATAAAGGTGCTCTATAGGTGTCTCCGGAGGTACTTGTTGGGTTGGCGTATTTCGAGATTAGGATTTGTCACTCCGATTGTCGGAGAGGTATCTCTGGGCCCACTCTGTAATACACATCACTTAAGCCTTGCAAGCATTGTAACTAATAATTTAGTTGTGGGATGATGTATTACGGAATGAGTAAAGAGACTTTCCGGTAACGAGATTGAACTAGGTATTGAGATACCGACAATCGAATCTTGGGCAAGTAACATACCAATGACAAAGGGAACAACGTATGTTGTTATGTGGTTTGACCGTTAAAGATCTTCGTAGAATATGTGGGAGCCAATATGAGCATCCAGGTTCCGCTATTGGTAATTGACCGGAGACGTGTCTCGGTCAAGTCTACATAGTTCTCGAACCCGTAGGGTCCGCACGCTTAAAGTTCGATGACGGTTATATTATGAGTTTATGTGTTTTGATATACCGAAGGTAGTTCGGAGTCCCAGATGTGATCACAGACATAACGAGGAGTCTCGAAATCGTCGAGACGTCAAGATCGATATATTGGACGACTATGTTCGGACACCGGAATGGTTTCGGGGAGTTTCGAGCATATACTGGAGTACCGGGGGGTTACCGGAACCCCTCGGGGAGACTAATGGGCCTATTGGGCCCTAGTGGAGAAGAGGAGGGGAGGCCAAGGGCATCCGCACGCCCCCTCCCCCCCAGTCCGAATTGGACAAGGATGGGGGCGGCGCCCCCCTTTCCTTTTCCCCCTCTCTCTCCTTCCCTCTCCTCTCCTACTCTTGCATGGAAAGGGCGAGTCCTACTCCCGGTGGGAGTAGGACTCCTCATGGGGCGTGCCAAGGGTGGCCGGCCCCCTCCCCCTCCTCCACTCCTCTATATACGGGTAGGGAGGCACCTCTTGGAGACACAACAATTGATCTCTTGGATCTCTTAGCCATGTGCGGTGCCCCCCTCCACCATATTCCACCTCGATAATATCGTAGCGGTGCTTAGGCAAAGCCCTGCGTCGGTAGAACATCATCATCGTCACCACGCCATCGTGTTGACGGAACTCTCCCTCAAAGCTCGGCTAGATCGGAGTTTGAGGGATGTCATCGAGTTGAACGTGTGTAGAACTCGGAGGTGTCGTGCATTCAGTACTTGATCGGTCGGATCATGAAGACGTACGACTACATCAACCACGTTGTGCTAACGCTTCCGCTTTCGGTCTACGAGGGTATGTGGACACACTCTCCCCTCTCGTTGCTATGCATCACCATGATCTTGCGTGTGCGTAGGAATTTTTTTTAAATTACTACGTTCCCCAACAGTGGCATCTGAGCCAGGTTTTATGCGTTAATGTTATATGCATGAGTAGAACACAAGTGAGTTGTGGGCGATAAAAGTCATACTTCTTACCAGCATGTCATACTTTGGTTCGGCGGTATTGTTGGATGAAGCGGCCCAGACCGACATTACGCGTACGCTTACTCGAGACTGGTTCTACCGGCGTGCTTTGCACACAGGCGGCTGGCGGTATCAGTTTCTCCAACTTTAGTTGAACCGAGTGTGGCTATGCCCGATCCTTGAGAAGGTTAAAACATCACTAACTTGACAAACTATCATTGTGGTTTTGATGCATAGGTAAGAACGGTTCTTGCTCAGCCCGTAGCATCAACGTAAATCTTGCAACAACAAAGTAGAGGACGTCTAACTTGTTTTTGCAGGGCATGTTGTGATGTGATATGGTCAAGACATGATGCTATATTTATTGTATGAGATGATCATGTTTTGTAACGGAGTTATCGGCAACTGGCAGGAGCCATATGGTTGTCTCTTTATTGTATGCAATGCAATCGCCCTGTAATTGCTTTACTTTATCACTAAGCGGTAGAGATAGTCGTAGAAGCAATAGTTGGCAAGATGACAATGATGCTACGATGGATATCAATGTGTCACGGCGGTGACAATGGTGATCATGACGGTGCTTTGGAGATGGAGATCAAAGGCACAAGATGATGATGGCCATATCATATCACTTATATTGATTGCATGTGATGTTTATCTTTTATGCATCTTATTTTGCTTTGATTGACGGTAGCATTATAAGATGATCTCTCACTAAATTTCAAGATAAAAAGTGTTCTCCCCGAGTATGCACCATTGCGAAAGTTCATCATGCCCAGACACCACGTGATGATCGGGTGTGATAAGCTCTACGTCCATCTACAATGGGTGCAAGCCAGTTTTGCACACGCAGAATACTCAGGTTAAACTTGACGAGCCTAGCATATGCAGATATGGCATCGAAACACTGAGACTGGAAGGTCGAGCGTGAATCATATAGTAGATATGATCAACATAGTGATGTTCACCATTGAAAACTACTCCATTTCACGTGATGATCGGTTATGGTTTAGTTCATTTGGATCACGTGATCACTTAGATGATTAGAGGGATGTCTATCTAAGTGGGAGTTCTTAAGTTATATGATTAATTGATCTTAAATTTTTCATGAACTTAGAACCTAATAGTATTTTGCATGTCTATGTCTGTTGTAGATAGATGGCTCGTGCTGTTGTTCCGTTGAATTTTAATGCATTCCTTGAGAAAGCAAAGTTGAAAGATGATGGTAGAAATTACATGGACTGGGTCCGTAACTTGAGGATTATCCTCATTGCTGCACAGAAGAATTACGTTCTGGAAGCACCGCTAGGTGCCAAACCTGCTGCAGGAGCAACACCAGATGTTATGAACGTCTGGCAGAGCAAAGCTGATGACTACTCGATAGTTCAATGTGCCATGCTTTACGACTTAGAACCGGGACTTCAACGATGTCTCAAACTTCATGGAGCATATGAGATGTTCTAGGAGTTGAAGTTAATATTTCAAGCGAATGCTCGGATTGAGAGATATGAAGTCTCCAATAAGTTGTACAGCTACAAGATGGAGGAGAATAGTTCTGTCAGTGAGCATATACTCAGAATGTCTGGGTATAACAATCACTTGATTCAACTGGGAGTTAATCTTCCGGATGATAGCTTCATTGACAGAATTCTTCAATCACTGCCACCAAGCTACAAGAGCTTCGTGATGAACTATAACATGCAAGGTATGGATAAGACAATTCCCGAGCTCTTCGCAATGCTAAAGACTGCGGAGGTAGAAATCAAGAAAGAGCATCAAGTGTTGATGGTCAATAAGACCACCAGTTTCAAGAAAAAGGGCAAAGGGAAGAAGAAGGGGAACTTCAAGAAGAACAGCAAACAAGTTGTTGATCAAGATAAGAATCCCAAGTCTGGACCTAAGCCTGAGACTAAGTGCTTCTACTACAAGCAGACTGGTCACTAGAAGCGGAACTGCCCCAAGTATTTGGCGGATAAGAAGGATGGCAAGGTGAACAAAGGTATATGTGATATACATGTTATTGATGTGTACCTTACCAGAGCTCGCAGTAGCACCTGGGTATTTGATACTGGTTCTGTTTCTAATATTTGCAACTCAAAACAGGTACTACGGATTAAGCGAACACTGGCTAAGGATGAGGTGAATGCGCGTGGGAAATGGTTCCAAAATCGATGTGATCGCCGTCGGGACGCTACCTCTACATCTACCTTCGGGATTAGTTTTAGACCTAAATAATTGTTATTTGGTGCCAGCGTTGAGCATGAACATTATATCTAGATCTTGTTTGATGCAAGACAGTTATTCATTTAAATCTCAGAAAAATGGTTGTTCTATTTATATGAGTAATATCTTTTATGGTCATGCACCCTTGAAGAGTGGTCTATTTTTTTGATGAATCTCGATAGTAGTGATACACATATTCATAATGTTGAAGCCAAAAGATGCAGAGTTGATAATGATAACAACAACAACAACAACAACAACAACAAAAACAACAACAACAACAAAGCCTTTAGTCCCAAACAAGTTGGGGAAGGCTAGAGGTGAAACCCATAAGATCTCGCAACCAACTCATGGCTCTGGCACATGGATAGCAAGCTTCCACACACAGCTGTCCATAGCTAGCTCTTTGGTGATACTCCAATCCTTCAGGTCTCTCTTAACGGACTCCTCCCATGTCAAATTCGGTCTACCCCGCCCTCTCTTGACATTCTCCACATGCTTTAGCCGTCCGCGATGCATTGGAGCTTATGGAGGCCTACGCTGAATATGCCCAAACCATCTCAGATGATGTTGGACAAGCTTCTCCTCAATTGGTGCTACCCCAACTCTATCGCGTATATCATCATTCCAGACTCGATCCTTCCTTGTGTGGCCACACATCCATCTCAACATACGCATCTCCTCCACACCTAACTGTTGAACATGTTGCCTTTTAGTCGGCCAACACTCCGCGCCATACAACATTGCGGGTTGAACCGCCGTCTTGTAGAACTTGCCTTTTAGCTTTTGTGGCACTCTCTTGTCACAGAGAATGCCAGAAGCTTGGCGCCACTTCATCCATCCGGCTTTGATTCGATGGTTCACATCTTCATCAATACCCCCATCCTCCTGCAACATTGACCCCAAATACCGAAAGGTGTTCTTCCGAGGTACCACCTGGCCATCAAGGCTAACCTCCTCCTCCTCACACCTAGTAGTACTGAAACCGCACATCATGTACTCGGTTTTAGTTCTACTAAGCCTAAACCCTTTCGATTCCAAGGTTTGTCTCCATAACTCTAACTTCCTATTTACCCCCGTCCGACTATCATCAACTAGCACCACATCATCCGCAAAGAGCATACACCATGGGATATCTCCTTGTATATCCCTTGTGACCTCATCCATCACCAATGCAAAAAGATAAGGGCTCAAAGCTGACCCCTGATGCAGTCCTATCTTAATCGGGAAGTCATCGGTGTCGACATCACTTGTTCGAACACTTGTCACAACATTATCGTACATGTCCTTGATGAAGGTAATGTACTTTGCTGGGACTTTGTGTTGCTCCAAGTCCCACCACATGACATTTCGCGGTATCTTATCATAGGCCTTCTCCAAGTCAATGAACACCATATGCAAGTCCTTCTTTTGCTCCCTATATCTCTCCATAAGTTGTCGTACCAAGAAAATGGCTTCCATGGTCGACTTCCCAAGCATGAAACCAAACTGATTTTTGGTCACGCTTGTCATTCTTCTTAAGCGGTGCTCAATGACTCTCTCCCATAGCTTCATTGTATGGCTCATCAGCTTAATTCCACGATAATTAGTACAACTTTGAACATCCCCCTTGTTCTTGAAGATTGGTACTAATATACTCCGTCTCCATTCTTCTGGCATCTTGTTTGCCCGAAAAATTAGGTTGAAAAGTTTGGTTAGCCATACTATCGCTATGTCCCCAAGACCTTTCCACACCTCAATGGGGATACAATCAGGGCCCATCGCCTTGCCTCCTTTCATCATTTTTAAAGCCTCCTTCACCTCAGACTCCTGGATTCGCTGCACAAAACGCATGCTGGTCTCATCAAAGGACTCTCCCAGTTCAATGGTGGAATCTCATTCTCCCCATTGAACAGCTTGTCGAAGTACTCCCGCCATCTATGCTTAATCTCCTCGTCCTTCACCAAGAGTTGGCCTACTCCGTCCTTGATGCATTTGACTTGGCCAATATCCCTCGTCTTCCTCTCTTGGATCTTGGCCATCTTATAGATGTCCCTTTCACCTTCCTTCGTGCCTAACCGTTGGTAGAGGTACTCATATGCCCGACCCCCTGATTCACCAACAGCTCGCTTTGCGGCCTTCTTCACCATCTTGTACTTCTCTATGTTGTCTGCACTCCTATCCAGGTATAGGCGTCTGAAGCAATCTTTCTTCTCTTTAATTGCCTTCTGTACATCATCATTCCACCACCAGGTATCCTTATCTTCGCTTCTCCTTCCCCTGGACACTCCAACCTCCTCCGAGGCCACCTTACGAATGCAAGTCGCCATCTTCATCCACACATTGTCTGCATCCCCTCCTTCCTCCCAAGGGCCCTCCTTAATGACCCTCTCCTTGAACACCTGAGTTACCTCCCCCTTGAGCTTCTACCACTTCGTTCTAGCGACTTTGGCACGCTTATCCCGCTGGACACGAATCCGAAAGCAGAAGTCAACAACCACCAGCTTATGCTGGGGTACAACACTCTCTCCAGGTATCACCTTACAGTCTAGGCATGCACGCCTATCTTCTCTTCTCGAGAGGATGAAATCAATCTGGCTAGAGTGTTGGCCACTGTTAAAAGTCACCAAATGTGATTCTCTCTTTCTAAAGAGGGTGTTAGCTACAATCATGTTGTAGGCTAGAGAAAAGCTTAAGACATCTTCTCCTTCTTGATTCCTGATGCCATAGCCAAAGCCCCCATGCGCTCCTTCAAAACCCGTGTTAGATCCACCCACGTGGCCATTGAGGTCTCTGTCACACCCTCGATGCGACTATATCTCCCACGTGTCGAGGCACGACTTAGAGGCATAATCACATTGAAGGCATATGTCGCAAGTTAGGCAGTCTTCACAACAACCCATGTAATATATATAGATAATAAAAGGGGAGAGATAACATAGTTGGCTTACACTCGCCACGTCAATCAAGTACATAAATAACATTACATCATTCAGACACTCATGGCCCGACTACGGCGCCAAAAATAAAAGATAACCCAACATGCGACACGGTCCCGATCACCCCCAACTGGGCACCCCTATTGATCATCAGGAAAGGAAACATAGTATCGTTGAGAGTCCTCGTCGAACTCCCACTTGAGCTCGAGCGCGTCACCTGGAGCGAAATCATCAGGCCCTGCATCTGGTGTAATAGTAATCTGTGAGCCACAGGGACTTAGCAATCTTGCACCCTCACAATCAAGACTATTTAAGCTTAATAGGTATGGCAAGGTAAATATATGTGGAGCTGCAGCAAGCGACTAGCATATGTGGTGGCTATCCTGTTCGCAAAGAGAGCGAGAAGAGGAGGCAAAACGCGAGCGAGAAACTAGAGAGAAACCTGCGCAAGCATTACTCCAACACCGTGTCCACTTCCCGAACTCTGCCGAGAAGAGGCCATCACGGTAACACACTCAGTTGATTCATTTTAATTAAGTTAAGGTTCAAGTTATCTACAACCAGACATTAACAAATTCCCATCTGCCCATAACCGCAGGCACGGCTTTCGAAAGTTCAAATCCCTGCAGTGGAGTCCCAACTTAGCCCATGACAAGCTCTCACGGTCAACGAAGGAATAGACCTCCTCCCGAGACATTCCGATCAGACTCGGTATCTCGGTTCTTCAAGACACTTTGACAGGTTAAAACAAAATCCAACAACACCGCCCGAATGTGCCGACAAATCCCGATAGGAGCTGCACATATCTCGTTCTCAGGGCACACTTAGATGAGACTAGCTACGAGTAAAACCAACCCTCAATTTGCCCTGAGGTGGCCCCGCAGCAGCTCAGTCGGACCAACACTCAGAGGAGCACTGGCCTGGGGGGGTTTAAATAAGATGACCCTCGGGCTCCGGAAACCCAAGGGAAAAAGAGGCTAGGTGGCAAATTGTAAAACCAAGGTTGGGAATTGCTGGAAAAGCTTTAATCAAGGCGAACTATCAAGGGGTTCCCATTATAACCCAACCGCATAAGGAACGCAAAATCCGGGAACATAACACCGATATGACAGAAACTAGGGCGGCAAGAGTGGAACAAAACACTAGGCGAGAGGCCGAGTCTTCCACCCTTTACCAAGTATATAGATGCATTAAGATAACATGGCAATATAATGATATCGCAACAAGTAAATAATGTTCCAACAAGGAACGGTCTCCAATCTTCACCTGCAACTAGCAACGCTATAAGAGGGGCTGAGCAAAGCAGTAACCTAGCCAAACAACGGTTTGCTAGGACATGGTGGGTTAGAGGTTTGGCATGGCAATTTGGGAGGTTTGAAATCAAGTGGTAGGCTTCGTAGCATTGGCATAGCAAAAGAGCGAGCATCTAGCAAAGCAAAGATAGTAGTGATTTCGAGGGTATGGTCATCTTGCCTGCAAAGTTGTCAAAGTTGACTGGATCCTCGAAAGCAAACTCAACGGGCTCCTCGTTAGCGAACTCGTCTCCCGGCTCTACCCAAACAAGACAAACAAGCAAACGGAACACAATCAACCACGTGCAAAGCTCAAACAATATGATGCAAAGATGGTATGCTATGCGGGATGCGATGCGGGATGCATATGCAAGATTTGACAAGGGATGCATGAACCTGGCCTCAACTTGGAAATCCAAGTGTGCCACTGCAAATATGAGATGAAATCTCTTGAAAATGATATAAAGAACGCCGGAATCGGAGTTACGGTTTGGAAATGGCAAGCAAATCAAATATGACCACGTTCTGCGATTTACAGCACGTAGCCATCTAAATGCAATGAGATGAATATGCTACAGCACCCAAACATGGCAAAAAAATACATGGCAGGGATGCATTCAAGATGCTTAACAAAAGTCTAGCACTAAGCTACGGCCAAATCATCCATTAACAGGTTCAAACAAGCATGGCAGAAAAGCATATGGTAAACAGATCTGGAATTTCAGATCAGGTAGCACTCTTTGCAGCATGAAAACTATATGCTACAGGACCTGAACATGGCAAAGTAAAGCATGGAATGGAGCTACTCAAAGAGCTTAACAAAAGTCTCTTAGTGACCTTGAGCCAAAAGGGATCAGAAAATACAATTGCAAGCATGTGAACATGGCAAAAACATAATCAGATCTCAGACTTGGTAAAAACTGGAGCATGCTGAAAACAGATATCAAGTAGGCATGTTTACGAGCTCGATGCACTCACTACAGAGCAAGTCATGACAAGCTAAGCATACACCCGTCAAGAATACACAAAATGCGAGCTAGATATGGCAAGAACAATAGCATAGCATGCACGGATCAACTACAACATCCTCGGTAAAATCGCTAACAAGTAGACAATCTACCCAGATTCACGAAGTAGCAAAAGTAGAGCTCGATTGACTCAAGCTAGGGTGCTCCATAATTGCAAATAAAGACATGGATGGATAGAGCACTACAAGATTAACAAAACATCCTTATTGATCATCCTCAAAAGAGGCACGGATCTCTAGGAAACAACATGAACATATGGCCATCTGAGACAAACAGCTCAAGGACTTAGTGGAAATGCTAAGTCCCTGAAATCAGCATTACCAAGTGCCTCACTTTGCAAGTTTGTGCTAGTCACCACACACATCACAAAAATACATGGGTTGCACCTCTGGAAAGATGGCAAAACTCTTAACAAAACATATGTAGAGCTCATGGGCATATCATGCACACAATAATCATGGCAAAAATGACAAATATCTAAATGGAGCAGCAGATCTGACAATAATCTCAAGTAGCACTCTTCTAACAGCATCTCGGGCATCAAGATGAACTCAAATGAAAATGATGCAATGGAATGAAATGATGTACTCTCCGAGGCGAACATTTTGATATGCCATATGCCAAAAACGGAGCTACGGATGCGGAGTTACGATGCGATGAACAATGCAAAAAAAATAGGGTTTTGGGGCAAAAAGTCAATCCCGAGATTTCGGATCTCAGATCCAGATCGGGACCTCGCGGGAGTTACTGTTCATGCACGGAAGTCGAGGACGCCGGGGTACTTGGAGCTCGCCGGAGACGGAGGAGATCGCCGGAGAGGGACTTGAGGCGTGGAGGAGGAGGCCAGAGGGAGGCAGAGCCGGCCGGTGGCGGCGGGACGGTGGTGCTCGCCGGCGCGGGCGGTGGCCGGCCCGGTGCGGCGGCGCTTGCCGGCGCGGGGCGGCGGCCGCCGGCAAGGAGGCGCGGTGGCGCGGGTGGAGTGAGATGCGGCTCGGCGGCGCGGAGGGAACGGGCCGAGAGGGACCGCGACGGGCTCGCCGGGCCGCGCGACGGGCTGGCGGCGGCGACACGTGGCGTCACGCCACTGGTGCGGAGCGGCGGCACGACTTCGTCCGCCAAGGGCGGACATGTCCGGCGGCGGCGCGAGGAGTTTTTTTAGGGTTTCGGGGGGAGGAAGAAGAAGAATTTCAGAGGGGTCTTTAAATAGGCATAGGAGGAGCTAGGAGAGTCCAAATGAGGTGTGGTTTTTTGCCACGCGATCGTTATCGAACGCTCTAGATGATGGAGAGGGTTTTGGTGGGTTTTGGGCCAAATTGGAGGGGTGTTGGTCTGCAACACACACGAGGCCTTTTTGGTCCCTCGGTTAACCGTTGGAGTATCAAACGAAGTCCAAATAGTACCAAACTTGACAGGCGGTCTACCGGTAGTAAACCAAGGCCGCTTGGAAAGTGTCAGTCTAATCCGTAAATGTTTAATCCCCACACACGAAAGAAAGGTAGAAATGACCACCGGAGGAGAACGAAGCGCCGGAATGCAAAATGGACAACGGGGAAAATGCTCGAATGCATGAGATGAACACGTATGCAAATGCAATGCACATCATGACATGATATGAGATGCATGACAATGACAACAACACACGGAGAGAAAAACCCGAACCGGAGAAAATAAAATAACTTAACGCCGGAAACGGCAAGAGTTGGAATACATATTGGGTAAGTTACATACGGGGTGTTACAGTCTCCTCCTATGAAGAGCTTCTCACCAATCGATACACTCCTAACCATGTCTTCCAGGCCTTCCCAGAACTCCCTCTTCGTGTTTTCATTGTGGCCTACTTGCGGGGCATACGCGCTGATAACATTAAGAACCAAGTCCTCAACTACCAGCTTGACCAGGATAATCTGGTCCCCACGTCTCTTGACGCCTACCACTCCATACTTGAGGCTCTTGTTGATCAAGATGCCTACGCCATTTCTGTTCGCAGCCGTCCCCGTGTACCACAACTTGAAGCCGGTATCCTCCACCTCCTTCGCCGTCTGTCCTCTCCATTTGGTTTCTTGGACGCAAAGGATATCAACACCTCTCCTCACCGCTTCATCAACTAGCTCCCGAAGCTTCCCTATTAGAGACCCTATGTTCCAGCTACCTAAGCAAATCCTCCTAGGCTTGGCCAGCTTCCTTACCCTTCGCACTTGTCGAGTCAAATGCGAAGACCCTTGCTCATTTTCCACTACATCCGGCCGCCGATGTAGCACGCCACTAAGGATGCGATGACCCGATCCTCGCTCACTTGCCACCGTATCCAGATCAAGATATGGCGCGCCACTTGGGGGGTGACACCCCGGCCCTTGCCCATTTTCCACCACACCCGGGTTCCGATGTGGCGCGTCGCTGAGAGGGTTATGCCCCAACGAAAATCTTTTGGGTTTCATCTCCATAAGAGTGGCTGAGTTTTTACGTTGGCTCGCCAAGCCTATCACAACCCTCCTCCATTACCCGGTCTTGGGACCGGCTATGTTGAGACAACATAGGCGGAGTTGCAGAGTTGATAATGATAGTGCAACTTATTTGTGGCACTGCCGTTTGGGTCATATTGGTGTAAAGCGCATGAAGAAACTCCATACTGATGGACTTTTGGAATCACTTGATTATGAATCACTTGGTACTTGCGAACCATGCCTCATGGGCAACATGACTAAAATGCCATTCTCCGGAACTATGGAGCGAGTAACTGATTTGTTGGAGATCATACATACTGATGTATGTGGTCCAATGAGTGTTGAGGCTCCCAGCAGGTATCGTTATTTTCTCACCCTCACACATGATTTAAGCATATATATGTGTATATCTACTTAATGAAACATAAGTCTGAAACATTAGAAAAGTTCAAAGAATTTCAGAGTGAAGTTAAAAATCATCATAACAAGAAAATAAAGTTTCTATGATCTGATCGTGGAGGAGAATATTTGAGTTACGAGTTTGGTCTACATTTGAAACAATGCGGAATAGTTTCGCAACTCACGCCATCCGGAACACCACAGTGTAATGGTGTGTCCGAACGTCGTAATCGTACTTTACTAGATATGGTGCGATCTATGATGCCTCTTACTGATTTAATGCTATCATTTTGGGGTTATGCTTTAGAGACGGCCGCATTCACGTTAAATAGGGCACCATCAAAATCCGTTGAGACGATACCTTATGAACTATGGTTTGGAAAGAAAGCAAAGTTATCGTTTCTTAAAGTTTGGGGCTGCGATGCTTATGTGAAAAGGCTTCAGCCTGATAAGCTCGAACCCAAATCAGAGAAATGTGTCTTCATAGGATACCCAAAGGAAACTGTTGGGTACACCTTCTATCACAGATCCGAAGGCAAGACATTCGTTGCTAAGAATGGATCCTTTCTACAGAAGGAGTTTCTCTCGAAAGAAGTGAGTGGAAGAAAGTAGAACTTGATGAGATAACAGTACCTGCTCCGTTATTAGAAAGTAGTTCATCACAGAAACCGGTTCCTGTGACGTCTACACCAATTAGTGAGGAAATTAACAATGATGATCATGAAACCTCAGATCAAGTTGTTACTGAACCTCGTAGGTCAACCAGAGTAAGATCCTGTAACACCATCGATGAGACTATATCTCCCACGTGTCGAGGCACGACTTAGAGGCATAATCGCATTGAAGGCATATGTCGCAAGTTAGGCAATCTTCACAACATCCCATGTAATATAGATAATAAAAGGGGAGATAACATAGTTGGCTTACACTCGCCACGTCAATCAAGTACATAAATAACATTACATCATTCTGACACTCATGGCCCGACTACGGTGCCAAAAATAAAAGATAACCCAACAAGCGACACGGTCCCGATCACCCCCAACTGGGCACCCCTACTGATCATCAGGAAAGGAAACATAGTATCATTGAGTTCCTCGTCGAACTCCCACTTGAGCTCGAGCGCGTCACCTGGAGTGGAATCATCAGGCCCTGCATCTGGTGTAATAGTAATCTGTGAGCCACAGGGACTCAGCAATCTCGCACCTACGAGATGGATTTTTCTGATCCTACTCCCACATGGAAAGGGGGAGTCCTACTCCCGATGGGAGTAGGCCTCCTCATGGGGCGCGCCTAGGGTGGCCGGCCCCCTCCCCCTCCTCCACTCCTTTATATACGGGGAGGGAGGCACCCCTTGGAGACACAACAATTGATCTCTTGGATCTCTTAGCGGTGTGCGGTGCGCCCCTCCACCATAATCCACCTCGATAATATTGTAGCGGTGCTTAGGCGAAGCCCTGCGTCGGTAGAACATCATCATCGTCACCACGCCGTCGTGCTGACGGAACTCTCCATCAAAGCTCGGCTTGATCGGAGTTCGAGGGACATCATCGAGTTGAACGTGTGCAAAACTCAAAGGTGTCGTGCGTTCGGTACTTGATCGGTCGGATCATGAAGACGTACGACTACATCAACCGCGTTGTGCTAAAGCTTCCACTTTCGCTCTACGAGGGTACATATACACACTGTCCCCTCTCGTTGCTATGCATCACCATGATCTTGCGTGTGCATAGGAATTTTTTTGAAATTACTATGTTCCCCAACAACTGTTGGGGAACGTTGCAGAAATTCAAAATTTTCCTACGTGTCTCCAAGATCTATCTATGGAGAAACCAGCAACGAGGGGAAGGAGAGTGCATCTACATACACTTGTAGATCGCTATGCGGAAGCGTTCAAGAGAATGGGGTTGAAGGAGTCGTACTCGTCGTGATCCAAATCACCGGAGATCCTAGTGCCGAACGGACGATGCCTCCGCGTTCAACACACGTACAGCCCGACGACGTCTCCCATGCCTTGATCTAGCAAGGAGAGAGGGAGAGGTTGAGGAAGACTCCATCCAGCAGCAGCACAACGGCGTGGTGATGGTGCAGGAGCGTGGTACTCCAGCAGGGCTTCGCCAAGCACCGCAAGAGACGAGGAGGAAGAGGGGTAGGGCTGCGCCAAGAAGGAGAGGAACTCGTGTGTATGGGCAGCCCAAACCTCAAGTATATATAGGGGAAGGGGAGGGGTTGCGCCCCCACCTAGGGTTCCCTCCCTAGGGGTGGCGGCAGCCCCCCCAGATCCCATCTGGGTGGCGGCCACAAGGGGGAGAGGGGGAGGCGCACCTGGGGTGGGCCTTAGGGCCCATCTGCCCTAGGGTTTGCCCCCTTTCCCTCTTGGAGGCGCCTTGGGCCTTGGTGGGGGGGCACACCAGCCCACCTGGGGCTGGTCCCCTCCCTCACTTGGCCCATGCAACCCTCCGGGGCTGGTGGCCCCACTCGGTGGACCCCCGGACCCCTCCGGTGGTCCCGGTACACTATCGGTAAAACCCGAAACTTTTCTGGTGACCAAAACAGGACTTCCCATATATAAATCTTTACCTCCGGACCATTTCGGAACTCCTCGTGACATCCGGGATCTCATCCGGGACTCCGAACAACATTCGGTAACCACGTATATCTATTCCTTATAACCCTAGCGTCATTGAACCTTAAGTGTGTAGACCCTACGGGTTCGGGAACCATGCAGACATGACCGAGACGTTCTCCGGTCAATAACCAACAGCGGGATCTGGATACCCATGTTGGTTCCCACATGTTCCACGATGATCTCATCAGATGAACCACGATGTCGAGGATTCGATCAATCCCGTATACAATTCCCTTTGTCTGTCGGTATTGTACTTGCCCGAGATTCAATCGTCGGTATCCCGATACTTTGTTCAATCTCGTTACCGGCAAGTCTCTTTTACTCGTTCCGTAACACATCATCCCGTGATCAACTCCTTGATCACATTGTGTACATTATGATGATGTCCTACCGAGTGGGCCCAGAGATACCTCTCCGTTACACGGAGTGACAAATCCCAGTCTCGATTCGTGCCAACCCAACAGACACTTTGGGAGATACCTGTAGTGTACCTTTATAGCCACCCAGTTACGTTGTGACGTTTGGCACACCCAAAGTATTCCTACGGTATCCGGGAGTTGCACAATCTCATGGTCTAAGGAAATGATACTTGACATTAGAAAAGCTTTAGCATACGAACTACACGATCTTTGTGCTAGGCTTAGGATTGGGTCTTCTCCATCACATCATTCTCCCAATGATGTGATCCCGTTATCAACGACATCCAATGTCCATGGTCTGGAAACCGTAACCATCTATTGATCAACGAGCTAGTCAACTAGAGGCTTACTAGGGACATGGTGTTGTCTATGTATCCCGACATGTATCTGAGTTTCCTATCAATACAATTCTAGCATGGATAATAAACGATTATCATGAACAAGGAAATATAATAATAATCAATTTATTATTGCCTCTAGTGCATATTTCCAACAGTCTCCCACTTGCACTAGAGTCAATAATCTAGTTCACATCGCCATCTGATTAACACTCACAGGTCACATAGCCATGTGACCAACATCCAAAGAGTTTACTAGTGTCACTTAACTAGTTCACATCATCACGTGATTAAGACTCAATGAGTTCTGGGTTTGATCATGTTTTGCTTGTGAGAGAGGTTTCAGTCAATAGGTCTGCAACATTCAGATTCGTATGTACTTCGCAAATTTCTATGTCATCTTGTAGATGCAACTACTACGCTACATTTGGAGCGATTGCAAATAACTATTCTACTTGGAGCTATTCTAAATTGTTGCTCCATTATACGTATCCGGTATCTCTACTCAGAGCTATCTGGATAGGTGTTAAGCTTGCATTGACGTAACTCTTTACGCCGAACTCTTTATCACCTCCATAATTGAGAAACATGTCCTTATTACTCCAAGGACAATTTTGACCGCTGTCTAGTGATCCACTCCTGGATCACCTTTGTACCCTCTTGCCAGACATGTGGCAAGGCACACATCAGGTGCGGTACTCAGCATGGCATACCGTATAGAGCCTATGACAAAAGCATAGGGGACGACATTCGTCCTTTCTCTTTCTTCTGCCGTGGTCGAGCTTTAAGTCTTAACTTCATACCTTACAACTCAGGCAAGTACTCCTTCTTTGACTGATCCATCTTGAACACCTTCAAGATCATTTTAAGGTATCTGCTCATTTGAAAGTATCATTAAGCGTTTTTATCTATCCTTATAGATCTTGATGATCAATGTTCAAGTAGCTTAATCTAGGCTTTCCATTGACAAACACTTTCCAAATAACCCTATATGCTTTCCAGAAATTCTACGTCATTTCTGATCAACAATATGTCAACAACATATATTCATCAGAAATTCTATAGTGCTCCCACTCACTTCTTTGGAAATACAAGTTTCTCATAAACTTTGTATACACCCAAAATCTTTTATCATCTCATCAAAGCATACATTCCAACTCCGAGATGCTTACTCCAGTCCTTAGAAGGATTGTTGGAGCTTTGCCTACTTATTAGCATCTTTCAGGATTGACAAAACCTTCTGGTTGTATCACATACAACCTTTCCTCAAGAAAATCATTGAGAAAACAATGTTTTTGACATCCTATATGCAAGATTTCATAAACAATGCAGTAATCGCTAATATAATTCCTACAGACTCTTAGCATCGCTACGAGTGAGAAAGTCTCATCGTAGTCAACTCCTTGAACTTGTCGGAAAACATCTTAACGACAAGTCGAGCTTTCTTGATGGTGATACTTACCATCATTGTCCGTCTTCCTTTTAAAATCCATCTGTACTCAACAGCCTTACGACCATCGAGCCATTCTGCCAAAGTCTACACTTTGTTTTCATACATGGATCCTCTCTCGGATTTTATGGCCTCGAGCCATTTATCGGAATCCGGGCCCACCATCGCTTCTTCATAGCTCGTAGGTTCATTGTTGTCTAGCAACATGACTTCCAAGACAGGATTACGTACCAGTCTGAAGTAGTACGCATCCTTGTCATCCCACGAGGTTTGGTAGTGACTTGATCTGAAGTTTCATGATCACTATCATAAGCTTCCACTTCAATTGGTGTAGGTGCCACAGGAACAACTTCCTGTGCCCTGCCACACACTAGTTGAAGAGACGGTTCAACAACCTCATCAAGTCTCGACCATCCTCCCACTCAATTCTTTCGAGAGAAACTTTTCCTCGAGAAAGGACCCGATTCTAGAAACAATCCCTTATTGCTTTCGGATCTGAGACAGGAGGTATACCCAACTATTTTTGGGTGTCCTATGAAGATGCATTTATCCGCTATGGGTTTCAGCTTATCAGCCTGAAACTTTTTCACATAAGCGTCGCAGCCCCAAACTTTTAAGAAATGACAGCTTAGGTTTCTCTAAACCATAGTTCATATGGTGTCATCTCATCGGAATTACGTGGTGCCCTATTTAAAGTGAATGTGGTTGTCTCTAATGCCTAACCCATAAACTATCGTGGTAATTCGATAAGAGACATCATGGTATGCATCATATCCAATAGGGTGCAGTTATGATGTTCAGACACACCATCACACTATGGTGTTCAAGGCTGTATTAGTTGTGAAACAATTTCCACAATGTCTTAATTCTATGCCAAACTCGTAATTCAGATATTCATCTCTATGATCATATCATAGATATTTTATCCTCTTGTCACGATGATCTTTCAACTTCACCCTGAAATTACTTGAACCTTTCAATAATTCAGACTCGTGATTCATCAAGTAAATGTACTCAACATCTACTCAAATCATCTGTGAAGTAAGAACATAACAATATCCACTACACGCCTCAGCACTCATTGGACTGTACACATCAAAATGTATTACTTCCAACAAGTTGCTTTCTAGTTCCATTTTACTAAAAAATGAGGCTTTCAGTCATGTTGCCCATGTGGTATGATTTGCATGTCTCAAGTGATTCAAAATCAAGTGAGTCCAAACGGTCCATTTGCATGGAGTTTCTTCATGCATATACACCAATAGACATGGTTCGCATGCCTCAAACTTTTCAAAAACGAGTGAGCCCAAAGATCCATCAACATGGAGCTTCTTCATGCGTTTTATACAGATATGACTTACGTGGCAGTGCCACAAGTAGGTGGTACTATCATTACTATCTTTTGGCATGAACATGTGTATCACTACGATCGAGATTCAATAAACCATTCATTTTAGGTGTAAGACCATTGAAGGTATTATTCAAATAAACAGAGTAACCATTATTCTCCTTAAATGAATAACTGTATTGCGATAGACACAATCCAATCATGTCTATGCTCAACGCAAACACCAATCTCGATGGTAGAGGGAGCGTACGATATTTGATCAACCTTGGAAATACTTCCAACACATATCGTCATCTCACCTTTAGCTAGTCTCCGTTTATTCCGTAGCTTTTGTTTCGAGTTACTAACATTTAGTAACTGAACCGGTATCTAATACCCTGGTGCTACTAGGAGTACTAGTAAAGTACACATTAACATAATGTATATCCAATATACTTCTATCAACAGCCTTCTCATCTACCAAGTATCTAGGGTAATTCTGCTCCAGTGGCTGTTCCCCTTATTACAGAAGCACTTAGTCTCGGGTTTGGGTTCAACCTTGGGTTTCTTCACTAGAGCAGCAGCTGATTTGCCGTTTCATGAAGCATCCCTTTTTTTCCCTTGCCCTCCTTGAAACTAGTGGTTTCACCAACCATCAACAATTGATGCTCCTTCTTAATTTCTACTTTTGTGGTGTCAAACATCGCGAATATCTCAAGGATCATCATACATGTCCCTGATACATTATAGTTCATCACGAAGCTCTAGCAGCTTGGTGGTAATGACTTCGGAGAAACATCAATATCTCATCTGGAAGATCAACTCCCACTCGATTCAAATGATTGTTGTACTCAGACAATCTGAGCACAAGCTCAACAATTGAGCTTTTCTCCTTAGTTTGTAGGCTAAGAAAATCGTCGGAGGTCTCATAACTCTTGACGTGGGCACGAGCCTAAAATCCCAATTCCAGCCCTCGAAACATCTCATATGTTTCATGATGTTTCAAAAACGTCTTCGGTGCCTCAATTCTAAACCGTTTAACTGAACTATCACGTAGTTATCAAAATGTGTATGTCAGATGTTCGCAACATCCACAGACGACGTTCGAGGTTCAGCACACTGAGTGGTGCATTAAGGACATAAGCCTTCTATGAAGCAATGAAGACAATCCTCAGTTTACGGACCTAGTCCGCATAATTGCTACTACCAACTTTCAACTAAATTTTTTCTCTAGGAACATATCTAAACAGTAGAACTGAAGCGTGAGCCATGACATAATTTGCGAAGACCTTTTGACTATGTTCAGGATAATTAAGTTCATCTTATGAACTCCCACTCAGATAGACATCCCTCTAGTCATCTAAGTGATTACATGATCCGAGTCAACTAGGCCGTGTCCGATCATCACGTGAGACGGACTAGTCATCATCGGTGAACATCTTCATGTTGATCGTATCTACCATACGACTCATGCTCGACCTTTCGGTCTCTTGTGTTCCGAGGCCATGTCTGTACATGCTAGGCTCGTCAAGTCAACCTAAGTGTTTCGCGTGTGTAAATATGTCTTACACCCGTTGTATGTGAAAGTTAGAATCTATCACACCCGATCATCACGTGGTGCTTCGAAACAACGAACTGTCGCAACGGTGCACAGTTAGGGGGAACACTTTCTTGAAATTATTATGAGGGATCATCTTATTTACTACCGTCGTTATAAGTAAACAAGATGCAAAAACATGATAAACATCACATGCAATCAAATAATAGTGACATGATATGGCCAATATCATATAGCTCCTTTGATCTCCATCTTGGGGCTCCATGATCATCATCGTCACCGGCGTGACACCATGATCTCCATCATCATGATCTCCATCATCGTGTCTTCATGAAGTTGTCTCGCCAACTATTACTTCTACTACTACAGCTAAAGGTTAGCAATAAAGTAAAGTAATTACATGACGTTTATGTTGACACGCAGGTCATAAATAATTAAGACAACTCCTATGGCTCCTGCCGGTTGTCATACTCATCGACATGCAAGTCGTGATTCCTATTACAAGAACATGATCAATCTCATACATCACATATCATTCATCACATTCTTCTTGGCCATATCACATCACATATCATACCCTGCAAAAACAAGTTAGATGTCCTTTAATTGTTGTTTCCATGTTTTACGTGGCTGCTATGGCTTTCTAGCAAGAACGTTTCTTACCTACGCAAAAACCACAACGTGATATGCCAATTGCTATTTACCCTTCATAAGGACCCTTTTCATCAAATCTGATCCGACTAAAGTGGGAGAGACAGACACCCGCTAGCCACCTTATGCAACTAGTGCATGTCAGTCGGTGGAACCAGTATCACGTAAGAGTACGTGTAAGGTCGGTCCGAGCCGCTTCATCCCACAATGCCGCCGAATCAAGATTGGACTAGTAACGGTAAGCATATTGAACAAAATCAACGCCCACAACTACTTTGTGTTCTACTCGTGCATAGAATCTACGCAAAGACCTGGCTCATGATGCCACTGTTGGGGAACGTAGCAGAAATTCAAAATTTTCCTACGTGTCACCAAGATCTATCTATGGAGAAACCAGCAACGAGGGGAAGCAGAGTGCATCTACATACCCTTGTAGATCGCTACGCGGAAGCGTTCAAGAGAACGGGGTTGAAGGAGTCGTACTCGTCGTGATCCAAATCACCGGAGATCCTAGTGCCGAACGGACGGCACCTCCGCGTTCAACACACGTACAGCCCAATGACGTCTCCCATGCCTTGATCCAGCAAGGAGAGAGGGAGAGGTTGAGTAAGACTCCATCCAGTAGCAGCACAACGGCGTGGTGATGGTGGAGGAGGAAGAGGGGTAGGGCTGCGCCAAGAAGGAGAGGAACTCGTGTGTATGGGCAGCCCAAACCTCAAGTATATATAGGGGAAGGGGAGGGGCTGCGCCCCCACCTAGGGTTCCCTCCCTAGGGGTGGCGGCAGCCCCCCAGATCCCATCTGGGTGGCGGCCACAAGGGGGAGAGGGGGAGGCGCACCTGGGGTGGGCCTTAGGGCCCATCTGCCCTAGGGTTTGCCCCCTTTCCCTCTTGGAGGCGACTTGGGCCTTGGTGGGGGGCGCACCAGCACACCTGGGGCTGCTCCCCTCCCACACATGGCCCATGCAACCCTCCGGGGCTGGTGGCCCCATTTGGTGGACCCCCGGACCCCTCCAGTGGTCCCGGTACACTACCGGTAAAACCCGAAACTTTTCTGGTGACCAAAACAGGACTTCCCATATATAAATCTTTACCTCCGGACCATTCCGGAACTCCTCGTGACGTCCGGGATCTCATCCGGGACTCCGAACAACATTCGGTAACCACGTATATCTATTCCTTATAACCCTAGCGTCATTGAACCTTAAGTGTGTAGACCCTACGGGTTCGGGAACCAGGCAGACATGACCGAGACGTTCTCCGGTCAATAACCAACAGCGGGATCTGGATACCCATGTTGGTTCCCACATGTCAGGACCCCGACTCGATGTCACATCGATCTAGCCGGTAACACCTCATATCACTTTGCGGCCTCACGCACGGTATCCCCATGGGTGTCGCCTTACCTTTGCCCGGGACCGTTTGCGCCTTTTGGCTCACGTATATGATAGTGTCGCTAGCATCCATATGATAAGGAGCCCGGGCTGACATGACTAGTCGTAAACCCAAAGTGGCACAGACTTACAGGGACAGGCATCCATGACCCAGCTTCGAACGTGTCGGTCATCAGCAAGTGGGTCCGGGCTGTAGCACTGGGCTAGCAGGACTCTGGTAAACCGGGCTGTAGCGGGCTAACAGGACTCCGGTACTCAAAGCGTGACATTTCCCCGAAGGGACAGACACAGGAACGAAGAAGGACACATGCCGGCCAGCCTAAGTGTTCCAGAGCAGTAGCAAGCTACCATGGCTCAGCGGTAACACTAGGAGACATTTCCCGGTAAGAGAGGCTACTAAAGATAAACAACTAGATAGTCAGATCCCACACATACCAAGCATTTCAATCACACACACAGTATGCTCGATATGTGCAAATACAACGAAGCATCACAACATGACTCTACGACACAAGTACTTTATTCATTAGGCTCCGAGGAGCGAGATATTACAAACATGGGTCTCATGACCCAACACTCAGAGCATACAAGTCAAAGCACAAGCGGAAGCTATCATGTCTGAGTACAGACATCTATAAATGAAAAAGGCTGAGAAGCCTGACTATCTATCAGATCCTGCCGGGGCACAAGATCGTAGCTGAGGTATCAAGCTAAACGTCGAAGTCCACGCGAAACTACTAGTGAGACCGAAGTCTCTCTGCAAAAACATAAAATAGGCAAACGTGAGTACAAATGTACCCAGCAAGACTTACATCAGAACTAACTACATATGCATCATTATCAACAATGGGGATGGTGGGGTTTAACTGCAGCAAGCCAGCTTTGACTCGGTGGCTATCCTGAACTACGACTGCAAGCGACTCTTTGAGGTGGCGCACACGAGTCCACATATTCACCATATCAATACACCACTATGGATTCGCTCCCGTCTCCCTACGAGAACGCCATCCATAGCACTCACGCTTATCTTGCGTATTTTAGAGTATCCACTTTCACTTGTCTATGAACTGATATAAGCAACCCAGAAGTCCTTTTCCGCGGACACGGCTATTCGAATAGATGATGTTAACCCTGCAGGGGTGTACTTCTTCATACATGTTTCCACCACTTAGCGTCTGCACACGACATGTGCTCGGCAGACTTCAAGCGAAAGCCGACGTGGGTGTAGACCACGACCTACCTAAACACTCAAGTCTCTAGTCCAGGTTTATCGCCTATTCGGGTTCCATCCATGAGGAGATCCGGCCGGAGTTTCGCTCACAGCCCCAAACGATGTGAACAGGGTTCCCGAGACACCAAACGGGCATCCGATACACCCGGCCACGTGCCTACCGCATCACAGCCCACCCCTACGGTCAGCGCTGTCCACGGCCTCCAGCATACTACAAACACCAGAAACTACTTGCAACTCCTGGACAGAGGACGAGGGTGAATAAGAAGTCGAGCGGGGTCATATTTCAGGGCCCAATGTATGGTAGTAGCTGAATCATGGATCACAAACACAGAACTCAGTTCCTGAGGACGGCTACAATGAGACAACCCACCATGTACTCCTACATGGCCTCTCACCGCTACCTTTACCAAATCGTGTTCACACACTTAGCTCACACACAGTAGGACATGTTCACACGCCTCTGATTCATCCCCGATGAATCAGACCTGACTCAACTCTAAGCAGTAGCAGGCATGACAACAAACATAAATGAGTAGGCACATCAGGGCTCAAACAACTCCTACTCATGCTAGTGGGTTTCATCTATTTACTGTGGCAATGACAGGTCATGCAAAGGATAAAGGGGGTTCAGCTATTGCAGCAAGTAACAGATGAATCGGTGTTGTCCTAATGCAGTAAAAGAGAGCAGGAGCGAGAGAGTAGGATTGTATCGGAATGAACAAGGGGGTTTTGCTTGCCTGGCACTTCTGAAGATAACATTGAGTCTTCATCAGTGTCAACGATCACATCATCAGTATCACGTCTATTGAGAGGGGATAATTACCGGCAACACAGAAGGGAACACAATCAATGCAATGTACAATATGATGCATGATCATGACATGGCAAAATGAATGTGTTTTGGGCTAATGCAACTAGCAACGGATTAAATGAAGTTGGTTTGAATACAAGATTCAAATTCAAACTCCATATGTGATTATTCAAATGCCATTCACTTCATTTGCCCTAAACAGTAGTTATAAGTTGTTCTAACATGCATGAAAATGGTACAGATGGATTCCTTGAATTTTTCTGATAATTTTTCATATATAAATTATTTAATTTGGAGTTACGGTTAATTTTCTATGATTTATTGAGGTTTAAACAATTTTCTGGAATTTTCTGATTTATTTTAAATCCAGAAAATCATTTAATGCGTCAGCATGACATCACCTTGACGTCAGCAGGTCAACAGGGCGCCTCCAGGTCAAACCTGACTGGTGGGACCCATATGTCAGCGTCACAGGTTAAACAGGGGGGGTTTATTTTAGTTTAATTAAGGATTAGGGCACTAGGGCCCACATGTCAGTGGCTCTGGGGTTAGATTAGGTGGTGATTAGCTTAAGCTAATCACCTGATGGCGGGGGCCCACCTGTCAGTGTCAGCAGAGGGGGTAGTTAAAATAAAATAACTAAGCTAATTAACAGGGGGGGCTGGCCCCACCTGTCATCGACCCAGAAAGGGGGGGGTCCCGCCGTGGTCAACGTGGTCAGACCCACCGGCGGCTTGACGCCGGCGAGGCCAGACGCGGTGGTGCGCGTCGGAAACCAGCTACAGGGGCTCTTTTGGCACGCAGGGAGCAACTACGGGGAGAGGGTGGAGTGGCGCATCCAACGGTGGTGGTGGCGGAGGCTGGGGTGGCCGGAGCTGCCGGCGGCGACCTCTTTTGCGGCTGCCGGAGCTCGGGTGTTCGCGGGACCGGCGCTGCGGTGTGCAAACAAGACGGTGGTCGCGCTAGTTTTACTCTACGGGACGCAACGAGTGCAACGGACGCAGGCGTGGGACCAAAAGGTCACCGGAGCTTCACCGGCGACGAGCCCGTGCGGCGGAGCGTCTCGGCTCCGGTAGAGGGGGCGGCTAGAGCTCGAAATCGAACTTGGGGTTAGGGGGAAACGGAGCAGGGACTCACGGGGATCGTGCAGGGAGGGTCAGCGAGCTCGGGGGCGCGCCAGAGTGGCCGAATTCGACGGAGAAGATCCTCGGCGGCCGGCGAGGGGGAAAACGTCGGGGCGGCGTTCCGGGGCTCTTCTGGTCGCGTGAGACGACGAGGAGGACGAGGGAGGACTTGCGGAGCTCTGGAAGGCGTCGGGGAGGCGAGAGGGGGATGGTGGCCGCGGCGAACGGCGTCGGTGGCGACGGCTGTGTTCGGGTTCGGGCGAGAGAGAAAGAGCAGAGGGGCGGGGCCTCGAGGAAGAGTGAGAGGGGTCCGAGGGGGCTGCGTGGCGTCGCGGGAGGGAACCAGGGGAGGAGGAGGCAGCCAGGCAGGGAGGAGGTGGCCGGGGCGCGTGGCCGCGCGCGCCGGGCGCGTGCCCGCGTCCTTCTGGCGAGGGAAGAAGACGACAGGGGGGTAGCGGTGGCGGGCTGGGCCAGCGGGAGGAGCTGGGCCGGGCAGGTAAGCAGGTAAGTGGCCCAGGTGGCCGTCTCCCTTTTTTATTTTTGCTCTGTTTTATTTTTTAATCATTGTTTTCTATTTGTTTCAATCTGTTTTGATTTAGTTCAAACACTAAATCATTTTTGTTTCTTCCAATAATTTTTGCAGGGACTGAAAGTAATATTCTAGAGCCCCTCACAAAATATCAGAATTATTGAAGCATTAAAAATATATATAACATATATTTGCTCCAACTCAAATACAATATATATTAGTTCAAAGATCCAAAATGACATGGAAAAATGTGCATCATCTCTGGTTACTGTTTCCAGCATTTTTCCAAAGATGATGAACATTTTTGAAAGCCACTTGGATTGACTGAAAATATTTTAGGTGAACCTGGTGAATTCTTAAAATGCTAGGGTTTGGACAATCCCTATTTCGACTTTCTATAAAAGTAAACATGATGCATCACCAAAGGCTAGTACTAGTGCAATGCCAGAAGCTAGGGATGTGACAACTCACCCCCACTAAACAAGAATCTCGTCTCGAGATTCAAGCGTAGGGTAAGGTGAAAGGTAAACGCAACTAGTATAATCTTCACGATCCAGGTTGCACTTCATAGAAACGTTGATTCGATCACCATCTTTGTCTTGTCGTCTTGCTCTGAGAAATCCTGCCAACATGACCTGGAGGGAAAGAGACTCTAGAAGGGTCGATCTTCTCGAAGATCGAACAACTCACGGAATGAGACATAGCAACATCTCTTGAGCTGGGAGACGAAGCACAGATTTGAAGAAATGGAGTGGAACAGATGACGAAGGTTCACTAGGTAGACAACGATTCCACGCTTAAGAAGGTGGTAAACGATTGCCAATGTAGCAAAGAGTTGAGTTGCCATGATACCACGACGAAACATCCTGGAGGAAGGTGATCGTAGAGTATTACCTTAAGTGGCAAAAAGAATTACTTTTGATTCAGAGATCATTGAAACTCTTCATACCAGCACAAGGCAATTCACAACGATCGTTTGGAGGGGGTCTGTAGAATGGCATACTCTGACTTGGATGATGTGGATTACCTTGTTGAAGACAACGTAATGGATGAATTTGCTTATCACCGGAGGTGGAAGAGACCCATGGTAGAATGGCACATTGGCGGTGCAAGCTGGGAACAAAATGCAAATGCTGGGAATGATTCTGGTAACTGGGGAAGAACCCAACAATAAAGAGTGAATTCACTGTTGGAGTGGTTATAGCATAACCGAAGGGACTAGGAGCAATCCCGGTTAGTGCCGGCGATAACACCTAACGCTTGTGCGTGCTCTCAAGAACTTGAGCAATTCCATAATCATCAAGGTTTTACCAACATCCGTGTCAAGGGTCCGATAAGACAACTCACTACCATGATGAATGGTGATGGAGGATGCAGATGCAAAGGAAGATAACACCTTCTCAGATTTCACCCTTGGCGGGGCCAAGGAAATAAAATCTGGATGATCGACCGAGAGACATTTAGCACTCCGCTTCTAATGTTCTCCTTGATGTGCTAGTGTAACCCATTCATAGATATGGTTTGATATCTAGAACATCAAGTAAAAGGTCGGACTTCGGGATCTCAGAAATCCATAGGGGCAACTAGGGAGTAAATCCTACGAAATCCCTATGGGGGGGTGGCCAACTTCCTCAATCAAGATATTATAATAACAGGTCTTCCGGCTGGGTGTGTTGGCCACGACATCCACTTTACCGATTATCGAGGGACCAATATTATAATTCTTGGGAAATGTTCCAACCATCACATCTGCCTGAGATTCAGATCTGGTTGGTGTCAGGATATCCCAGACTCATCAAGTCTAGAAAGAAAAATGAAAGTTTGCAACGCAAATCGACGAGATAATGTTGCGGGATTCTCGGGGAGTGAGCTACGATAGTAAGCTCCAAAACATGAGCTGGTTCTGCTACAACATGTGAACACGCTGTCCCAGACAAACATGACCACGTGGTAGTCTTATAATAAAACACTACCGAGCTCAGGAGGGGAAACCATCATTAAGGACATCGAAGTCTCCACGCGTGGAAATCCAAAGAGTTCACCTTGGACAGACTCCTTTATCTCTGAACAACTCAATCAGTGGCTTGGTGTGCTAGGATATACATATAGCATGGAGGTTGCAAATCTCCAGACCACAGAATACTTCGCACGTGTGCATGACTGATTTGGGATGATTCCAAAGGAGGCAAAAACATGCTTTCTCGAATTCACGTCGGCAACTTACATCAAATGCACGTGAATCAAAGGAAGTCACTTCTTTTATCCAAACATATACTTCATGAGCTAGCATGAAGAAAATGCTTTCAAAAGTTTCCAACACTAGCTTAATGTCCAACAAAATCATGGAGGAGATAAGGATGTTGTCAATGGGCTCAACAACAATTCATCTAGGTTTCCTTCTAAAAGGAATTCCATAGTTAAGTGAACATAGTGATAGCATTGGTCAGACCAAAGATGTAATGGTGTATGCGCGAGGGATCAACCACGAATAAGACAACATTACGAGCATCGTTGGTACTGACTTGATTTGACGATAGCCCACACTCAAATCAAAGGATTGATAAGACAATAGGTCCAGCAACTGATCACAGGGACCAATCGATGAAGATACCGTCTTTCTTCAACACACACTACACAAGAATATCCCTTTGGAACGAACTAAGTCAGGAAAGCTTTTATCTTCCAACCCTCCAAGTTATTGTTTAGCTTAACCAACTAGCTCAGGGATATCTAACACCGATTCTTGGAGAGAAGGTGGTTCACAAGAAACCAACTTGATCACGAGCTCAACATAGCGGTCAGGTGACAACCTGGTAATACTTCTGAGAAGATATTCAGAAAATCACGAGCCACCGGTATGTTACTAAGCTCGAGAACAATCTTGCTTTTCAGGGCAAGACGATATGATCAATAGAGCAAGAATTTGAAATAATCCTAACCCATCGATCGAGGAGGGCACTGAGAACAAGGACTAGGTAGCATGATCAACCTTAGAATGATGATTCGAAAACCAACATACTAAGAATGAAATTATTATCCTTTAACTACCAAGCAACAGAGTTGCTAGCAGTATTGATTTCACACATCACAATTCATTTGTCGGTATTCTGGTTGCATCAACACGAGGGCCGAGGAATGAACAGTGATGGCAAGAAGTATCACTGTACCAAGAGTTCATGGGATGGTGTGCAATTCCTATAATAATCTCGATATAAAATATGTAATACTCCAAGGTAGAGCAGAACCAAAAGCTGGATTGGCATTTGATCTGCGGAATACAACTACTTTGACCCAATCCTAGATATGGATGAGGTACTGGAGTTTGTTTCTCCTAGTCATTCTGCAATAGAATGGCTTGACGGATCACAAGAGTAATAGGCATCGATAAACGAATGCATGCATACTCTTGATATCAATTGATAGACGAGGGTCAGAATGCAACTAAAGAGAACAACTCAAAGGAACATATAACTTTCTGAGTTGTGGATGCATAGATTAGTATGTCGAACCAAGTTCAACATATTTCTTCCGGATAACCCATGCAGAAAGGTAAAACTGGCAGAGTCACGATTTATGAATGGAGAACTCCTCAAGAGTACTCTAATTATGATCTTTTGATCCAATAAACATCTGCCATAAGTGGTTCATAGTATTTGGAAGAAGGAAATACCACGGGCCTCGAGGACTATCGCAAAGTTACTAATATCCTGAAGGAATTAGCAAACACTATCAACATGAAGTAAGTAGAGTGAATCTCGGGTTCAAAACCCAAGGAGTAGAATACCTACTACTGAGTGGCATCACGGGATGCTTCCGAGAATAAAAGCCAGAATCATCACACTGGGATCACAAAACATTGCTAGATTACTAGGTGACTCCCTAAACACCTAGGGCCACAATAATATCTCCAACATATATGTCAAGGTAACGAAGTACCTCAACTCACTGATTAGTGTGGTTAATCTGGCCCATGGGAACATTGAAACGGGAAGAAAGGATTTGCAATTGCATCAGACTACTTAAAAACCTGGGATGACTCGGACAGCATAACGGCTGTAAATGCTCAGAAAAGATTTGAGACATTCACAAAAATGATGGCATAACCACTCAGAAGCACAATATCAAGGTTTCCGAGATCAACAATTCACATACGGAAGTAGTAGGAACTGAACTGAGACTTAAATCCAACAATCTTATAAGTCTACTGATTAGTAACTCGTGATCCTGATAGAAAGAAGAGATAGCCTAGCTCTTAATCCCCGCAGGAAAGATAAGATGACTCAGATCAGAAGGCATAAGGTACAAGGAGTAAAAAGAGCCTTACGTTCCATCCCACAATCAATTCCCTTATATAACTAAAGAATTTCTAGACTCAACTTCGACCAGTTTGGCTTGGTAATCCTACAGGCAGTCAAGCTCTGATACCAACGCTGTCAGGACCCCGACTCGATGTCACATCGATCTAGCCGGTAACACCTCATATCACTTTGCGGCCTCACGCACGGTATCCCCACGGGTGTCGCCTTACCTTTGCCCGGGACCGTTTGCGCCTTTTGGCTCACGTATATGATAGTGTCGCTAGCATCCATATGATAAGGAGCCCGGGCTGACATGACTAGTCGTAAACCCAAAGTGGCACAGACTTACAGGGACAGGCATCCATGACCCAGCTTCGAATGTGTCGGTCATCAGCAAGTGGGTCCTGGCTGTAGCACTGGGCTAGCAGGACTCCGGTAAACCGGGCTGTAGCGGGCTAACAGGACTCCGGTACTCAAAGCGTGACATTTCCCCGAAGGGACAGACACAGGAACGAAGAAGGACACATGCCGGCCAGCCTAAGTGTTCCAGAGCAGTGGCAAGCTACCATGGCTCAGCGGGAACACTAGGAGACATTTCCCGGTAAGAGAGGCTACTAAAGATAAACAACTAGATAGTCAGATCCCACACATACCAAGCATTTCAATCACACACACAGTATGCTCGATATGTGCAAATACAACGAAGCATCACAACATGACTCTACGACACAAGTACTTTATTCATTAGGCTCCGAGGAGCGAGATATTACAAACATGGGTCTCATGACCCAACACTCAGAGCATACAAGTCAAAGCACAAGCGGAAGCTATCATGTCTGAGTACAGACATCTATAAATGAAAAAGGCTGAGAAGCCTGACTATCTATCAGATCCTGCCGGGGCACAAGATCGTAGCTGAGGTATCAAGCTAAACGTCGAAGTCCACGCGAAACTACTAGTGAGACCGAAGTCTCTCTGCAAAAACATAAAATAGGCAAACGTGAGTACAAATGTACCCAGCAAGACTTACATCAGAACTAACTACATATGCATCATTATCAACAAAGGGGATGGTGGGGTTTAACTGCAGCAAGCCAGCTTTGACTCGGTGGCTATCCTGAACTACGACTGCAAGCGACTCTTTGAGGTGGCGCACACGAGTCCACATATTCACCATATCAATACACCACTATGGATCCGCTCCCGTCTCCCTACGAGAACGCCATCCATAGCACTCACGCTTATCTTGCGTATTTTAGAGTATCCACTTTCACTTGTCTATGAACTGATATAAGCAACCCAGAAGTCCTTTTCCGCGGACACGGCTATTCGAATAGATGATGTTAACCCTGCAGGGGTGTACTTCTTCATACATGTTTCCACCACTTAGCGTCTGCACACGACATGTGCTCGGCAGACTTCAAGCGAAAGCCGACGTGGGTGTAGACCACGACCTACCTAAACACTCAAGTCTCTAGTCCAGGTTTATCGCCTATTCGGGTTCCATCCATGAGGAGATCCGGCCGGAGTTTCGCTCACAGCCCCAAACGATGTGAACAGGGTTCCCGAGACACCAAACGGGCATCCGGTACACCCGGCCACGTGCCTACCGCATCACAGCCCACCCCTACGGTCAGCGCTGTCCACGGCCTCCAGCATACTACAAACACCAGAAACTACTTGCAACTCCTGGACAGAGGACAAGGGTGAATAAGAAGTCGAGCGGGGTCATATTTCAGGGCCCAATGTATGGTAGTAGCTGAATCATGGATCACAAACACAGAACTCAGTTCCTGAGGACGGCTACAATGAGACAACCCACCATGTACTCCTACATGGCCTCTCACCGCTACCTTTACCAAATCGTGTTCACACACTTAGCTCACACACAGTAGGACATGTTCACACGCCTCTGATTCATCCCCGATGAATCAGACCTGACTCAACTCTAAGCAGTAGCAGGCATGACAAACAAACATGAATGAGTAGGCACATCAGGGCTCAAACAACTCCTACTCATGCTAGTGGGTTTCATCTATTTACTGTGGCAATGACAGGTCATGCAAAGGATAAAGGGGGTTCAGCTACCGCAGCAAGTAACAGATGAATCGGTGTTGTCCTAATGCAGTAAAAGAGAGCAGGAGCGAGAGAGTAGGATTGTATCGGAATGAACAAGGGGGTTTTGCTTGCCTGGCACTTCTGAAGATAACATTGAGTCTTCATCAGTGTCAACGATCACATCATCGGTATCACGTCTATCGAGAGGGGACAAATACCGGCAACACAGAAGGGAACACAATCAATGCAATGTACAATATGATGCATGATCATTACATGGCAAAATGAATGTGTTTTGGGCTAATGCAACTAGCAACGGATTAAATGAAGTTGGTTTGAATACAAGATTCAAATTCAAACTCCATATGTGATTATTCAAATGCCATTCACTTCATTTGCCCTAAACAGTAGTGATAAGTTGTTCTAACATGCATGAAAATGGTACAGATGGGTTCCTTGAATTTTTCTGATAATTTTTCATATATAAATTATTTAATTTGGAGTTACGGTTAATTTTCTATGATTTATTGAGGTTTAAACAATTTTCTGGAATTTTCTGATTTATTTTAAATCCAGAAAATCATTTAATGCGTCAGCATGACATCACCTTGACGTCAGCAGGTCAACAGGGCGCCTCCAGGTCAAACCTGACCGGTGGGACCCATATGTCAGCGTCACAGGTTAAACAGGGGGGGTTTATTTTAGTTTAATTAAGGATTAGGGCACTAGGGCCCACATGTCAGTGGCTCTGGGGTTAGATTAGGTGGTGATTAGCTTAAGCTAATCACCTGATGGCGGGGGCCCACCTGTCAGTGTCAGCAGAGGGGGTAGTTAAAATAAAATAACTAAACTAATTAACAGGGGGGGCTGGCCCCACCTGTCATCGACCCAGAAAGGGGGGGGGGTCCCGCCGTGGTCAACGTGGTCAGACCCACCGGCGGCTTGACGCCGGCGAGGCCAGACGCGGTGGTGCGCGTCGGAAACCAGCTACAGGGGCTCTTTTGGCACGCAGGGAGCAACTACGGGGAGAGGGTGGAGTGGCGCATCCAACGGTGGTGGTGGCGGAGGCTGGGGTGGCCGGAGCTGCCGGCGGCGACCTCTTTTGCGGCTGCCGGAGCTCGGGTGTTCGCGGGACCGGCGCTGCGGTGTGCAAACAAGACGGTGGTCGCGCTAGTTTTACTCTACGGGACGCAACGAGTGCAACGGACGCAGGCGTGGGACCAAAAGGTCACCGGAGCTTCACCGGTGACGAGCCCGTGCGGCGGAGCGTCTCGGCTCCGGTAGAGGGGGCGGCTAGAGCTCGAAATCGAACTTGGGGTTAGGGGGAAACGGAGCAGGGACTCACGGGGATCGTGCAGGGAGGGTCAGCGAGCTCGGGGGCGCGCCGGAGTGGCCGAATTCGACGGAGAAGATCCTCGGCGGCCGGCGAGGGGGAAAACGTCGGGGCGGCGTTCCGGGGCTCTTCTGGTCGCGTGAGACGACGAGGAGGACGAGGGAGGACTTGCGGAGCTCTGGAAGGCGTCGGGGAGGCGAGAGGGGGATGGTGGCCGCGGCGAACGGCGTCGGTGGCGACGGCTGTGTTCGGGTTCGGGCGAGAGAGAAAGAGCAGAGGGGCGGGGCCTCGAGGAAGAGTGAGAGGGGTCCGAGGGGGCTGCGTGGCGTCGCGGGAGGGAACCAGGGGAGGAGGAGGCAGCCAGGCAGGGAGGAGGTGGCCGGGGCGCGTGGCCGCGCGCGCCGGGCGCGTGCCCGCGTCCTTCTGGCGAGGGAAGAAGATGACAGGGGGGTAGCGGTGGCGGGCTGGGCCAGCGGGAGGAGCTGGGCCGGGCAGGTAAGCAGGTAAGTGGCCCAGGTGGCCGTCTCCCTTTTTTATTTTTGCTCTGTTTTATTTTTTAATCATTGTTTTCTATTTGTTTCAATCTGTTTTGATTTAGTTCAAACACTAAATCATTTTTGTTTCTTCCAATAATTTTTGCAGGGACTGAAAGTAATATTCTAGAGCCCCTCACAAAATATCAGAATTATTGAAGCATTAAAAATATATATAACATATATTTGCTCCAACTCAAATACAATATATATTAGTTCAAAGATCCAAAATGACATGGAAAAATGTGCATCATCTCTGGTTACTGTTTCCAGCATTTTTCCAAAGATGATGAACATTTTTGAAAGCCACTTGGATTGACTGAAAATATTTTAGGTGAACCTGGTGAATTCTTAAAATGCTAGGGTTTGGACAATCCCTATTTCGACTTTCTGTAAAAGTAAACATGATGCATCACCAAAGGCTAGTACTAGTGCAATGCCAGAAGCTAGGGATGTGACACCACATGTTCCACGATGATCTCATCAGATGAACCACGATGTCGAGGATTTGATCAATCCCGTATACAATTCCATTTGTCTGTCGGTATTGTACTTGCCCGAGATTCAATCGTCGGTATCCCGATACCTTGTTCAATCTCGTTACCGGCAAGTCTCTTTTACTCGTTCCGTAACACATCATCCCGTGATCAACTCCTTGATCACATTGTGTACATTATGATGATGTCCTACCGAGTGGGCCCAGAGATACCTCTCCGTTTACACGGAGTGAAAAATCCCAGTCTTGATTCGTGCCAACCCAACAGACACTTTCGAAGATACCTGTAGTGTACCTTTATAGCCACCCAGTTAGGTTGTGACGTTTGGCACACCCAAAGTATTCCTACAGTATCCGGGAGTTGCACAATCTCATGGTCTAAGGAAATGATACTTGACATTAGAAAAGCTTTAGCATACGAACTACACGATCTTTGTGCTAGGCTTAGGATTGGGTCTTGTCCATCACATCATTCTCCCAATGATGTGATCCCATTATCAACGACATCCAATGTCCATGGTCAGGAAACCGTAAACATCTATTGATCAACGAGCTAGTCAACTAGAGGCTTACTAGGGACATGGTGTTGTCTATGTATCCACACATGTATCTGAGTTTCCTATCAATACAATTCTAGCATGGATAATAAACGATTATCATGAACAAGGAAATATAATAATAATCAATTTATTATTGCCTCTAGGGCATATTTCCAACAACAACATCGGTATCCATAAAACATTTAACACAATCAAACTTAGGTGTTATACTTGACTCCTTACCTTCGTCGAGATCCCAATCTTCAGAGTTGCGTTTAATTCTCTCCAATAAATTCCATTTGTATTCAATAGTCTTCATCATAAAAGAACTAGTACAAGAAGTATCGAGCATGGGGCGATTGTTGATAGAAAGCCAAGCATAAATTTTTGAATAATCATTTCTCTTGAGAGCTCATGGTTGGGGCATGAATATAACATTGACTTAAGCCTCCCCCAAGCTTGGGCGATGCTTTCCCCTTCGCAAGGCCAAAAATTATATATATAATTAAAATTACAATGAACAAGATGCATAGGATAAAACTTCTGATGAAATTCCAATTTCAATCGCTTATAGTCCCATGATCCCATATCAGCACATAGCCTATACCATGTCAATGCATCTCCCTTCAAGATAAAGGGAAGACCTTATTCTTGATAATATCATCGGGCATACCTACAAGCTTAAATAATCCACAAACTTCATCCTCATAGATTAAGTGTAAGTCGGGATGCAGTGTTCCATCTCCTGCAAAAGGATTAGCTAGTAGTTTCTCTATCATACCCGAAGGAATTTCAAAGTAGACATTTTCATTTTCAGTAGGTCCAGTAGATTGAGTAGGTTGAGGAGCAACTATTTGCTCCACCGGTCGTGGTGAAGATACCCTGAACAAGCCCCTCAAAGGATTACTTTCCATAGTAACAAGTGACAGTAAATTTCAGCACCCTATATAAATTTTTCCTTACCAAATTCCACCTACCAAAGGCGCTTCACTCCCCGGCAACGGCGCCAGAAAAGAGTCTTGATGATCCACAAGTATTGGGGATCTATCGTAGTCCTTTCGATAAGTAAGAGTGTCGAACCCAACGAGGAGCCGAAGGAAATGATAAGCAATTTTCAACAAGGTAGTGTTTTCAGCAAGTTGATTGTTTAGCCATGTGTGGTGCCCCCCTCCACAGAATTCCACGTCGGTCATATCGTTGTAGTGCTTAGGAGAAGCCCTACGTCGGTAACTTCACATCACCATCATCACGCCATTGTGCTGACGAAACTCTCCCTCGGCCTCAACTATATCAAGAGTACGAGGGACATCACCGAGCTAAACGTGTGTAGATCGCAGAGGTGCCGTGCATTCGGTACTTGATCGGTTGGATCGCGAAGACATTCGACGACCCACAAGTATAGGGGATCTATCGTAGTCTTTTCGATAAGTAAGAGTGTTGAACCCAACGAGGAGCCGAAGGAAATGATAGTCGGTTTTTAGCAAGGTATTCTCTACAAGCACTGAAATTATCGGTAACAGATAGTTTTGTGATAAGGTAATTGGTAATGAGTAGCAAGTAATAAAAGTAAATAAGGTGCAGCAAGATGGCCCAATCCTTTTTGTAGCAAAGGACAAGCCTGGACAAACTCTTATATGAAGGAAAGCGCTCCCGAGGACACATGGGAATTATCGTCAAGCTAGTTTTGATCACGATCATATGATTCACGTTCGGTACTGTGATAATCTGATATGTGGGTGGACCGGTGCTTGCGTACTGCCCTTACTTGGACAAGCATCCCACATTTGATTAACCCCTATTGCAAGCATCCACAACTACAACAGAAGTATTAAGGTAAACCTAACCATAACACGAAACATATGGATCCAAGTCAGCCCCTTACGAAGCAACGCATAAACTAGGGTTTAAGCTTCTATCACTCTAGCAACCCATCATCTACTTGTTACTTCCCAATGCCTCCCTTTAGGCCCAAACAATGGTGAAGTGTCATGTAGTCAACGTTCACATGACACCACTAGAGGGATGACAACATACATCTCATCAAAATATCGAACGAATACCAAATTCACATGACTACTAATAGCAAGACTTCTCCCATGTCCTCGGGAACAAACGTAACTACTCACAAAGCATAGTCATGTTCATAATCAGAGGGGTATTAATATGCATAATGGATATGAACATATGATCTTCCACCAAGTAAACCAACTAGCATCAACTACAAGGTGTAATCAACACTACTAGCAACCCACAAGTACCAATCTGAGGTGTGGATATGAAGATTGGATACAAGTGATGAACTAGAGTTTGAGATGAGATGGTGCAGGTGAAAATGTTGATGGAGGTTGACCCCCTCTAGATGAGAGGATCGTTGGTGATGACGATGCTGATGATTTCTCCCTCCCGGAGGGAAGTTTCCCCGGCAGAACAGCTCCGCCAGAGCCCTAGATTGGTTCCGCCAAGGTTATTCCTCGTGGCGGCGGAGTCTCGTCCTGAAAGCTTCCTTATGATTTTTTTCTTCGAGGAAAGACTCCATACAGCATAATATGGGCATCGGAGGGCCACCAGGGGGCCCACGAGGCAGGGGGCGCGCCGCCCACCCTCGTGGCCAGGGTGTGGCCCCCCTCTCGAACTTCTTGTGCTCAGTATTTTTTATATATTCTGGAAATAGCTTTCATGAAGTTTCAGGACTTTTGGAGCTATGCAGAATAGGTCTCTAATATTTGCTCGTTTTCCAGCCCAGAATCCCAGCTGCCGGTATTCTCCCACTTCATGTAAACCTTGTAAAATAAGTGACAATAGGCATAAGTATTGTGACATAATGTATAATAACAGCCCATAATACAATAAATATTGATATAAAAGCATGATGCAAAATGCACGTATCAACATTCGACTACATCAACCGTGTTTCATAATGCTTCCACTTTCGATCTACGAGGGTACGTAGACATACTCTTCCCTTCTCTTTGCTATGCATCACCTTGATGGATCTTGCGTGTGCGTAGGAAATTTTTTGAAATTGCTGTGTTCCCCAACATACGATGACGAAGATATGAGTGGGTAGATACCTCCCACGCACTTTCCCCTAAGAAGCACTCTCCTCGTGTCCATGTCCTTTACCCAAAAAGAAATAAGGATAGAATTCAATAAGAGGGTGTTTTGTTTTCTATTTAAGTTTTGTGTTGTGAAGTTTTATGTTTTAGGTAAAGATTTGATGGATTATGGAACAAGGAGTGGCAAGAGCCTAAGCTTGGGGATGCCCATGGCACCCAAAGGTAAATTACAATGACACTAAAAAGCCTAAGCTTGGGGATGCCCCGGAAGGCATCCCCTCTTTTATCTTCGTTCATTGGTAACTTTACTTGGAGCTATATTTTTATTCGCCACATGATATGTGTTTTTCTTGGAGCGTGTTGTATGATTTGAGTCTTTGATTTTTAGTTTACCACAATCATCCTTGCTGTACACACCTTTTGAGAGAGACACACATGAATTGGAATTTATTAGAATACTCTATGTGCTTCACTTATATCTTTTGAGCTATATAGTTTTTGCTCTAGTGCTTTACTTATATCTTTTAGAGCACGGCGGTGGTTCTATTTTATAGAAATAATTGATCTCTCATGCTTCACTTATATTATTTTGAGAGTCCTTTAGAACAACATGGAAATAATCAAAACTTTCATGTAAGTGCATTGAATACTAAGACAAGTTTGATACTTCATGATTGTTTTGAGATATGGAGATGGTGATATTAGAGTCGTGCTAGTTGAGTAGTTGTGAATTTGAGAAATACGTGTGTTGAAGTTTGTGATTCCCGTAGCATGCACGTATGGTGAAATGTTATGTGATGAAGTCGGAGCATGATTTATTTATTGATTGCCTTCCTTATGAGTGGCGGTCGGGGACGAGCGATGGTCTTTTCCTACCAATATATCCCCCTAGGAGCATGCGCATAGTACTTTGTTTTGATAACTAATAGATTTTTGCAATAAGTATGTGAGTTCTTTATGACTACTGTTGAGTCCATGGGTTATACGCACCCTCACCCTTCCACATTTGCTAGCCTCTCTAGTACCGCACAACTTTCGCCGGTACCATAAACCCACCATATACCTTCCTGAAAACGGCCACCATACCTACCTATTATGGCATTTCCATAGCCATTCCGAGATATATTGCCATGCAACTTTCCACCATTACGTTTGCTATGACACCCTTCATCATTGTCATATTTCTTTGCGTGATCATGTAGTTGACATCGTATTTGTGGCTAAGCCACCATTCATAATTCTTTCATACATGTCACTCTTGATTCATTGCATATCCCGGTACCCCGCCGGAGGCATTCACATAGAGACATATTTTGTTCTAAGTATTGAGTTGTAAGTAAAAAGAAGTGTGATGATCATCATTATTAGAGCATTGTCCCAGTGAGGAAAGGATGATGGAGACTATGATTCCCCCACAAGTCGAGATGAGACCCCAGACGAAGAATAAAAAAAGAGGCCAAAAAAAGAAGGCCCAAATAAAAAAATGAGAGAAAAAGAGAGAAGGGACAATGTTACTATCCTTTTTCCACACTTGTGCTTAAAAGTAGCACAATGATCTTCATGATAGAGAGTCTCCTATGTTGTCACTTTCATAAACTAGTGGGAATTTTACATTATAGAACTTGGCTTGTATATTCCAATGATGGGCTTTCCTCAAATTGCCCTAGGTCTTCATGAGCAAGCAAGTTGGATGCACACCCACTTAGTTTCTCTTGTTGATATTTCATACACTTATAGCTCTAGTGCATCCCTTGCATGGCAATCCCTACTCACAACCACCATTCTATTCCACCATAGTGCTATATCCATGGCTCACGCTCATATATTGCGTGAAGATTGAAAAAGTTTGAGAACATCAAAAGTATGAAACAATTGCTTGGATTGTCATCGGGGTTGTGCATGATATAATATTTTGTGTGATGAAGTTAGAGCATAGCCAGACTATATGATTTTGTAGGGATAACTTTCTTTGGCCATGTTATTTTGAGAAGACATGATTTCTTAGTTAGTATGCTTGAAGTATTATTATTTCTATGTCAATATTAAACTTTTATCTTGAATCTTTCGGATCTGAATATTCATGCCACAAAAAGAAAAAATACATTGAGAAATATGTTAGGAAGCATTCCACATCAAAAATTCTATTTTTATCATTTACCTACTCGAGGACGAGCAGGAATTAAGCTTGGGGATGCTTGATACGTCTCCAACGTATCTATAATTTTTGATTGCTCCATGCTATTATATTATCTATTTTGGATGTTAATGGGCTTATTTTTACAATTTTATAGTATTTTTGGGACTTACCTATTAACCGGAGGCCCAGCCCAAATTGCTGTTTTTTTTTGCCTATTTTAGAGTTTCCCGGAAAAGGAATATCAAACGGAGTCCAAACAGAATGAAACCTTCGGGAGCGTTATTTTTGGAACGAACATGATCCAGGAGACCTGGAATGGACGTCAAGCAATCAACGAGGCGGCCATGAGGCAAGGGGCGCGCCCACCCCCTGGGCGCGCCCTCCACCCTCGTGGGGCCCTCGTTACTCCACTGACGTACTTCTTCCTCCTATATATATCCACGTACCCCCCCAAACATCCAGGAGCACCATGAAAACCTAATTCCACCACCGCAACCTTCTGCACCCAAGAGATCCCATCTTGGGGCCTTTTCGGAACTCCGCCGGAGGGGGCATTGATCACGATGGGCCTCTACATCAACTCCATGGCCTCTCCGATGATGTGTGAGTAGTTTACTTTAGACCTTCAGGTCCATAGCTAGTAGCTAGATGGCTTCTTTTCGCTCTTTGGATCTCAATACAAAGTTCTCCTCGATTCTCTTGGAGATCTATTCGATGTAATCTTCTTTTGAGGTGTGTTTGTCAAGATCCGATGAATTGTGGGTTTATGATCCAGATTATCTATGAACAATATTTGAATCTTCTCCGAATTCTTTAATGTATGATTGGTATATCTTGCAAGTCTCTTCGAATTATCAGTTTGGTTAGCCCTACTAGATTGATCTTTCTTGCAATGGGAGAAGTGCTTAGCTTTGGATTCAATCTTGCGGTGCTCGATCACAGTGACAGAAAGGGAAACAACACGTATTGTATTTTTGCCATCGAGGATAAAAAGATGGGGTTTATATCATATTGCATGAGTTTATCCCTCTACATCATGTCATCTTGCTTAAGGCGTTACTCTGTTCGTATGAACTTAATACTCTAGATGCATGCTGGATAGCGGTCCATGTGTGGAGTAATAGTAGTAGATGCAGGCAGGAGTCGGTCCACTTCTCTCGGACGTGATGCCTATATACATGATCATGCCTAGATATTCTCATAATTATTCGCTTTTCTATCAATTGATCGACTGTAATTTGTTCACCCACCATAAGACTTATGCTATCTTGAGAGAAGCCACTAGTGAAACCTATGGCCCCCGGGTCTACTTTCCATCATATTAATCTCCCGTCAACAAGTTATTTCTGGCCCCGTTTATTTTGCTTTATTTACTATCAATCTATATCATAAAAATACCAAAAATATTTATCTTATTACACTAGTAGAAAACGGAGCTTTAAAACCGGTTCTTAAGGGCCTTTAGTGCCGGTTCCATAACCGGCACTAATTGGTGGGCACTAAAGCCCCCACCCCCCTTTAGTACCGGTTCGGCACGAACCGGTGCTAAAGTGCCACCACATGGCGTGAGCTCATGCCCTGGTACCAACCGGTCTAAAGGTTTTTTTTTTGAATTTTTTTTTGAAATTTTTGGAAAAAAAATTTGATTATTTTTTTTCGATTTTTAATTTTTCTGAATTATTTGGTGATTTAGTCTCTAATCACCTCTCTTAACTGCTCAAGTGTGGATCACTCATTCCAAATCATCTAACTTCCCGACCGGTCACCCATCCCTCTCACTACTCCAGCCCGAGCACGCTTAACTTTCGGTTTCTATTCTCCTTCGTTTCCAAGTCTGCACTTGTTGTTTTCCTAAAAATAGTAAGATGTCAATCCTATTAACCCTCAAGAGTTTAGCTTGAGCATGAAGTCACACATTTCACTGTTTGAGTATGAAACTATTATTCTAAAAATAGTAATTATTTAGTAACACTAATATTTCTTGAATAAGTCTGACCATAGTTTGACCAGATTTGACCAAAATTCAAAAAATTGAAATAATTATTCAGTAACACTAATATTCTTGAATAATTATGTAGTAACATTAATACTTCTTGAATAAGTAGTTTGACCAGATTTAACAAAAAAAATTAAAAAAAACTTAAATTTAACCATATCTTTTTTTCCTTTTGGAATTTGAGGATTCTAAAAAATTGCAAATAGGCCGTAGGCGGTCTCCATCGGATGCGGATTTTCGTGCTGAATTTTTTGATATATTATACGTTTTTTTCCGACATCGTATGCAAAAGTTATAGCCGTTTTACATTTTCCCTACACTTTTTGCAAAACATGTCCAAATTTAAGTTTTCAAATTTTCCTAACTAGTAGATGTAGTAATATAACTACCTCTCGAAGGATTTTATTTTTTGATGTTTTTACCATTTTCTTTTGATTTTTTCAGAACTGAAATGGCGACACACCGGGGGGGGGGGGTAGAGTTTGAAAATTGCCCTATAGTGCCGGTTTGTGTCACAAACCGGTACTATAGGTCAGACCCCTTTAGTACCGGTTCGTGGCACAAACCGGTACTAAAGGTTAGCCTTTTAGTACCGGTTTGTGACACGAACTGGTACTAAAGGTGATCGTGGGGCCCCAGCCTGACGCCAGCCTGCCATCACCCCTTTAGTACCGGTTCGTGGCACAAACCGGTACTAAAGGTTCAACACGAACCGGCATTAATGCATAGCCGTTCGAACCGGCACTAATGGTACCATTAGTGCCGGCTCAAATTCAAACCGACACTAATGTGTTTCACGTTTGACCCTTTTTCTTCTAGTGTTATTATCATCTCTATCAGATCTCACTCTTGCAAGTGGCCGTCAAGGGATTGACAACCCCTTTATCGCGTTGGTTGCGAGGTTCTTATTTGTGTGTGTAGGTACAAGGTGACTCGCGTGTAGTCTCCTACTGGATTGATACCTTGGTTCTCAAAAACTGAGGGAAATACTTACGCTGCTCTACTGCATCACCCTTTCCTATTCAAGGGAAAACCAATGCAGTGCTTAAGAGGTAGCACATACCGGTTCGTGTTGACACCGTAGGAGCCGGTGACCATGTTGGCCCCCTTGTCCTCATGTTCATCTTCATCATCATACCGATGCCAACAATCACGAGCACCTCCTGGATGATGCTTGTAACAAATTTGACACTCTGGATAGTCTCGAACTTGCTGCTGACATTTTTGCTGTGGGCGACCACGACCACCGCCACCGCCGCTGTTGCCATCAGATGGGGTTGGGAAGGGACGCCTGCCTCGGCCGCGGCCCCTGCTGTTGCTGCGCCTGCGGCCTCTGCTGTAGCCGCGCCCGCGCCCCCTGTAGGCTAGGTGTGCTGAGGTCTTGAACCCTGCATCAGGACCATCACCGAGCATCTCCACGCGCTGATCAAACTCTGCAATCTGGGTGAATAGATCATCTACTAGGATCTGATTCTTTACTGCGCTGATGGCTGCCACTACAGGGTCATAGTCTCTGTCGAGGCCGGCAAGAACGTAATCCACCATCTCTAGGTCCGAGACGGGGCGACCTGCCGCTGCGAGCTCATCCCCCAGGTTCTTCATCCCGGAGATATAGGCCCTGCTGGATATTGAGCCTTTTTTGTGTTGGTGATGGCAATCCGCAGGTTGGTGATGCACGATTGGGACCGCGAGGCAAACAAGGTGGTGATGAGAGTCCAGAGATCAAAAGTCATCTCCTTGCTCGCAACTTGGGCGAGGATGTCCATTGACAGAGAATTCAGGAGGTGGCTGAGGACTTGCTGGTCCTTTGATATCCACTGTGCATACACAGGATTGGGTTCTGCGCCGACAGTTTTGTCCACCTGCTGCTGCTGCACCGTCTTGGGCGGCGATGCATATGATCCGTCGAGGAAGCCGGTGACCTGCGCTAATCGCAAGACTGACATGACCTATCCCTTCCATAGGATGAAATTGGTCTTGGTGAGCTTCTCAGATGGGAGAGCACCAAGGTTGAGGGAGACGGTAGATGACGACGACATGCGAGGGTAATCGAGGAAGGAGGTTGCTGGCTAGATCGATGGGAAGAGGATGGCTCTGTATACCATGTTAGATGGGAAGTGCTTCTGCTCCCTCGTGAGGGAGCCGCGTGTATATATTGATGTGATGTAGGAAACACCCCTGCCGTGGCTTACAAGAAGATAATGATCTCTTTGGGGATTCGGTTTGTTACATAAAAGTTTTGCTATTATAGTTACATAAAAGTTTTGCAGTTCATTCTTTTTTATATTAGTTCATTCTTTGAGCTAAATGACCCTGAAATTGAAAAGCACTTCAGATGAACTCTGAAGAGGTTGAAAATTGGCATGGCATTGATAACCCACAAGTATATGGGATCACAACAGTTTTCGAGGGTAGAGTATTCAACCCAAATTTATTGATTCGACACAAGGGGAGCCAAAGAATATTCTCAAGTATTAGCAGCTGAGTTGTCAATTCAACCACACCTGGAAACTTAATATCTTCAGCAAGGTATTTAGTAGCAAAGTAATATTTTAGTAGTGGTAACGATAGCAAAAGTAACGGTAGCAAAAGTAATATTTTGGGGTTTTATAGTGATGGTAACAGTAGTAGCAGAAAAGTAAATAGGCGAAGAACAATATATGGAAAACTAGTAGGCATTGGATCGGCGATGGAGAATTATGTCGGATGTGATCGATCATGTAACAGTCATAACATAGGGTGACACAGAACTAGCTCCAGTTCATCAATATAATGTAGGCATGTATTCCAAATATAGTCATACATGCTTATGGAAAAGAACTTGTATGACATCTTTTGTCCTACCCTCCCGTGGCAGCGGGGTCCTATTGGAAACTAAGGGATATTAAGGCCTCCTTTTAATAAAGTACCGGACCAAAGCATTAACACATAGTGAATACATGAACTCCTCAAACTATGGTCATCACCGGTAAGTATCCCGATTATTGTCACTTCTGGGTTAACGGATCATAACACATAATAGGTGACTATAGACTTGCAAGATAGGATCAAGAACTCTCATATATTGATGAAAACATAATAGGTTCAGATCTGACATCATGGCACTCGGGCCCTAGTGACAAGCATTAAGCATAGCAAAGTCATAGCAACATCAATCTCAGAACATAGTGGATACTAGGGATCAAACCCTAACAAAACTAACTCGATTACATGATAAATCTCATCCAACACATCACCGTACAGCAAGCCTACGATGGAATTACACATGCACGACGGTGAGCATCATGAAATTGGTGATGGAGGAAGGTTGATGATGACGATAGCGACGGATTCCCCTCTCTGGAATCCCGAACGGACTCCAGGTCAGCCCTCCCGAGAGAGTTTAGGGCTTGGCAGCGGCTCCGTATCGTAAAACGCGATGAATCCTTCTCTTTGATTTTTTTCTCCCCGAAAGTGAATATATGGAGTCAAGGTTGAGGTCGGTGGAGCGTTAGGGGGCCCACGAGGCAAGGGGGCGCGCCCAGGGGGGTAGGGTGTGCCCCCACCCTCATGGACAGGGTGTGGGCCCCCTGACGTGGATCTTTCTTCCATTGATTTTGAGGTCATTCCGAGAACTTTTATTTATGCACAAAAATAACACCATGACAATTCTGTTGAATACAGCGTCAGTCCGGGTTAGTTCCATTCAAATCATGCAAGTTAGAGTCCAAAACAAGGGCAAAAGTGTTTGGAAAAGTAGATACGACGGAGACATATCAACTCCCCCAAGCTTAAACCTTTGCTTGTCCTCAAGCAATTCAGCTGATAAACTGAAAGTGATAAAGGGACCTTAAAATCCACTGTTGTCATTCCGTACTGCGGGTCTACATGTACCCCGCCTCCTGACAGATTGACCCATTTGCACTTAAACAAAGGGACCTTAAAATCATGTCCATAGTCAAGTTCCCATATGTCCATTATGTAACCATAATATGTGTCCTTTCCCCTATTGGTTGTTGTATCAAAACGGATACCGCTATTTTTGTTGGTGCTCTTTCGATCTTGGGCGATCGTGTAAAATGTATTCCCATTTATCTCGTATTCTTTCTAGGTCAATACAGTCGAAGATGGTTCCCTGGACAATGAGTACAGCTCATCACAAATAGTGTTGTCACCTCTGAGACGTTTTTCGAACCAACTGCCGAAAGTCCTGATGTGTTCACATGTAATCCAGTCGTCACACTGCTCCGGGTGTTTGGAGCGCAGACTATTCTTGTGTTCATCGACATACGGGGTCACCAAGGTAGAGTTCTGTAGAACTGTGTACTATGCTTGAGACCAAGAATGCTCGCCCCTGCATTTTATTGAGTCCCCTCCAAGCGTGCCTTTTCCAATCAGTCACCCCTCATACCGCGATATAGGGAGACCTATCTTCTTAAGGCCAGGAATGAAGTCAACACAAAACCCAATGACATCCTCTGTTTGATGGCCCATGGAGATGCTTCCACTACTTGGGAAAAGCCTAGCAGCAGCGCGGGTTTTAGGCCTATCAGCAGCGCAGGTACCCGCGCTACCAATAAGGCGCTACAACTAATAGTTAGTAACAGCGTGGGTTGAAGCCGCGCTACTACTAGCAAAGTTAGTAGTAGCGTGTGCCACCCACGCTACTGCTATTTAGTACCCGCGCCACTACTAACAAAATAGTAGCAGCGTGTCCATACTACCAACGCTACTAGTATCCTAAATACTAGTAGCGCGCAGTCTTTTCCCACGCCACTACTAACTAATTTATAATTAAAAAAATAAAATCCACCAATTCCATTTTATGCATACAGTTCCCAGTAAACACAACAATAGTGAGCACTGCTGGGCTCCTATTTCATGGTTAACCAGAAACCGAAGGAAATAAATCAGCCAAAAAACCTCATTATGCATTGCAACTCACAAATGACCACTTCAAAGAACATGCAAGCATCTATGTCATTAACAATTGCAAACATAAGTTTCTTTTTACTACAGTTGTTGTATGTACTATCACACGGTTCCTCATTCTGTTCTCACTCAATAATAAGAAAAATGAAAAGAAAAGATAGAGATAATCTGCCGAAATTGCACTTCGGTGTCTTGGATTCAGTCTGCCGCTTCAACATCTCATTATCCGGCAGCACTCTATCGCTATCTTCTACCTATGAATAAAAACAGACCTTGTCAGAGAAGCAAATGTGAAACCTTATTACAACATGTATGCTAAGTCGCTAACCCATAGAGACAGCTAGAACAAATGTGGAAACTTTCCATGTTGCCGAGTAAGTATATTAACTAGACAAAGTTAGATGACAGTGAAGCTTAAAGCTGCAGTAAGAAATATTAGATATACACATTTTGAAAATCAACCTCAGAAGTGGATACTCTAGTAGACCTGCAAGAGCGGATATGGTAGTAACCAAAATCCTATAAAGATTCGAGGTTAAAGATTATAAATCCAATTTGTCATTAGCATAAAAATATTAGTTCCATGAAGAAGTTTGTCAAGAGATATTTTCTAGTGTTTCTAAGATAGTGACTGAAACATAATGAAAGAAAACATGTTTCTGCATTTTAATTAGGCGGAGCTTTAGTTCTAAAATACTGGAACTGTGACTGAATGATCATATATACTATTAGAAAAACAGACCAAAATCCCCGCAGAACAAAACAGACCAAAAAAATTAACTTCCTACTTACAGTGGCAAGAAAATCTTATATGAATGTGTTATAATAAATAATGCTAACCATGAAGTCTTCTTCCATATAACAAAGGAGTGACGAAACCAAAAAACCTGTAATTCAAGTACGACATGCAGTTAGTTAATTATTTGCATGTCAACAGTTCTAACGTCCAGCTACAGATCTTCAAAGTAAAGATTATGAACTCTATTAGACATGATTATATCAATTAGACCAAATAGAAAATAATTCAATATGTTGTATATCCATTAAACGAAGTTCAATCTATCTTCTGATTATTAGTGTTTTAGTTAGGTGATTAGTCCTTCTACGGCCGCCGGTTAATAGGTGAGCCATGACTTTTTACAGTAAAAAATGCAAAGGAAATAACAAGTTAGTATTTTTCCAAATCTAATTATATGGCCATGTTGATCACACCTTACTAATTCTGGCCGGACACTAGTAACACAAGAAAAACTCCCATGCTTTATCGGTGCACATTCACCATTTGATAGTGTGATCATTTGAGATCACTAAATCATCTTCTATAGGACGTAGGCCAGTAACATTTACATCAGCTTGCTCACTTGTAGCTGTTGGAGCAACCAAATCATCCTGAGCCAATACAGAGTTGCTGCTCAGGCCAAGAACAACAGCTGTAACAAGACTGGAATTAGGATTGCCATGGTACCAAATATGATATTTATTTCATTAAATCAAATGGAGGTGGTTGCATATGCAAAGAGCAGACCTGCTTGCCCAATCAGTATAGCGGCACATGTTGCCGTGCAGGAGCACGCGGCACCTATGACCTTCGCTCGGGTTGATGATGATGCCTCGCTTGATACTCCCTTGTCCGCTGAGGCGGCACTCTGTCGCCGCTGCGGCCACCAGTGGCATTCTGCTCAATGGCGGCCAAGGCATGCCTTGTGGATGTCCAGGAAGCTTGAATCAGGCTGGACCAGAGAAGAAACAGAGCATGGCCGTGTGATGTCCTGGCTGAATCAGAGTACATTGCCTCAGGAAATAAAATGGGCAAAAGGAGGAGCGTACAATAAGCAAAAGTGCAGAATAACATTCTTAATTAAATTTAACCCTGGCAGAATACTTGGTTATACAGTGCAAAATGGTTGCCTTTCAAACTATGGAACACAAAGAATCATCATTAGCCGTCAATGCAAATCAGCTTCTCTCCATAGAGAAGAGAAGACGTCTTGGTCTCTTGGATGCATGAAGCACACGGTATATGCTAATCTGATCAGAGCATTTTCTTTTTCAATTTAATCGCGCAATGCCAACATCCCCACCCATAGATGTTTTGTTTGTGTACGAATTGTACAATGTTTTCTTTTCAATTTAATGAGAAAATTTTAAGGTCCAGAGGCTCCTTTGTATCCTGTGGAACACAAAATTCTACATTGATTGAACAAATTGACATTTCAACATTCCTAGAGGCATTGTTGCAAACACCTTGCGAGCGAGCTCAGAGCGTGCACCTGCTGCATAGACTAGACTAATCTAATCGCAAGCCGTCCTACTAGTAGCAGTTCAGCAGAAGGATCCTACTAGTTCATCTACTAAACTTACATAAAATAAATCTTACTAGCTCAATCAGAATACTATGGTTTCTACAAAACTGTACTTTTGAGTACTGTGAGGTGTTTGCCTAAACCAACAAAACTGTACATTTGTAGCACTCATTTGCTCATACAATCATTCAAAATTCAGAAGTAGAAATAGAAGCTTATGCAGTTGCCGATCAACCGTAGCTAACGGACTATAGAATACACTGCTCCTCACTTGTGATAAATTAGGCTAAAAAATTGCATGTTCAATTTTGCATCAACCGAACTTAAGAGAACGGAGAAACCGGACCTTGGGCTGTAGCTCTTGGTGACGTATCTCCCGACACCAGGGTTTATCCTCACAATCCACCGGATTGAGTCATCGGTGTCATTAGCATATCCCACCCACCAACCTACCTAAAAATGAAATTGGCTAGAGTCAAACCCAACAACGGGTGCTGCAGGATGGCATCAAAAGCCCACTTGATGGATTATCTAGTTTTTACAACTTTGGCCATATCTGGAACAGACATGTGTGTATTCTTTTGCATATATAAAGGATCGAACAACAGAGGAATTATCACTAGCCATGGTTTGTTATTACTTATATTAGGACCAGCAGCTTACTTATATTACACCTCATGGATAGTTGTTCAGCAAACAGAGACCACGCTTTACATGATGATGTCCCCTTTTTGCTGAGCTTTTACAAAAACAGGTACTCACATTTGACATAATTTCTCATCTTTAGATGCCAATCCCTTTTGCTGGATGTTTATTATATATACAAAACAGCACAACGGTACACACGCAACTGGGACGATCATGTTTAGGTACAAATATAGTTCGTTGTGTATTAAGGAGCACCATGGACAAGAATTCCTAACCGAAGATTCACAAAATCAAGACCAGCATGAAGCTAATTGAGCACTTGGACTGGAACAATGCACTCACACATGGGCGAAAGCTAACGAGGCAAGAGCTTACGACAAGATGTATGTCCAGAACTGCTTGTCCTTCATGTGGCGTGGGCACAGATCATAGCGGACCTTAGCGAGTTCCTCCAAGGATCACAAATTACAGTTCGAGACCTGAGAGCCATCTCTGTCTTGGGAGAAGCGGAGGACAAGATCTGCAGGAGACCTACCTTGGCTCTGGCAAGCACGAGGACGGCGTGCTGCTGCTGCCAGTCCGAGAGCTCGACCGCCGACTCCGTGGATCCTCCTGCGACAAAGCATAGCACCGCCAGTAATCGAGAGGGAACTAGCAGGGGAGCGGAATCGAGAAGGGAGGAAGGAGGGGTGCCTTGGTGGAGCTGGAGGGGAAGGACTTGAAGGCGTCAGGGGAGAGTGTCCGGAGGAAGTCAAGGAGCTGCGGCGTGACGCCGAGCTCCTCTGCGTCCTCCTCCTTCCCCTCCGCGGCGGAGGGTTTGCTTGGGCCGGTTCCGCCGCTGCCGCTGCTGATGGCTCGATGGCGGAATGGCCATGGGAACAAGGAGAAGGCCATCGGCAGGCAGGTGGGCTGGGACGGGATGCGGCCGGCGACGGTGATATGATGGATACGAGATTCGTCGGCGAGCTCGCTGGACTGGGGGGAAGGGGAGGGCAGCGGCATGAGATGGGGAGCGGCGGCCACGCGGCCACCGGCGTGGTGCACGCAGCGGGGAATGGAGGCGGAGGGGATCTGGATCGGGCGTTGGTGGATTTTTTTAGACAGACATGGGTTGAGTGGTGTGGGACGGTTGCGGGTGGGAGTGTATCCGGCAGGGGTGGGTGGCATGGGAGACTAGTAGTAGCGCGGGTGTCTGACCTGCGCTATGGCTATCCACATAGTAGTAGCGTAGGTTTTACAACCCGCGCTACTACTACGGCTGGTCCCGGGAGGCACGGTGGAAATAACTTAGTAGTAGCGAGGGGTAAAAACCCACGCTACTACTATCAGGTTATTAGTACTACGGTTTTCTCAGGTTATTAGCAGTAGCGTTTGTTTTTAAACCGCGCTGCTGCTAAGATTCTGTGTATAAGGTTTTCCCTAGTAGTGTTCCTTCTGGCCTAGCGCGGTTACGGACATATTTCTTTAGGACTCCCATGAACCTCTCAAAGGTGAACATATTGTGTAGAAATACAGGGCCCAGAATGGCAATCTCGTCGACTAGATGAACTAGGACGTGCGTCATGATATTGAAGAAGGATGGTGGGAACACCGGCTCAAAACTGACAAGACATTTTGCCACATCACTCCTTAGCCTTGGTATGATTTTTGGATCGATCACCTTCTGAGATATTGCATTGAGGAATGCACATAGCTTCACAATGGCTAATCAAACGTTTTCCGGTAGAAGCCCCCTCAATGCAACCGGAAGCAGTTGCGCATAATCACGTGGCAGTCATGAGACTTTAGGTTCTAGAACTTTTTCTCTATCATATTTATTATTCCCTTTATATTCAACGAGAAGCCAGTCAGGGGCTTCATACTGAGCAGGCATTCAAAGAAGATTTCCTTCTCTTCTTTGGTAAGAGCGTAGCTGATAGGACCTTCATACCACTTTGAAGGCATGCCGTCTTTTTTGTGCAAACGTTGCAGGTCCTCCCGTGCCTATGGTGTATATTTTGTCTTCCCATACACGCCCAAGAAGCCTAGCGAGTTCATGCAAAGGTTCTTCGTCACGTGCATCACGTCGATTGAAGAGCGGACCCCTAGATCTTTCTAGTAGGGTAGGTCCCAAAATATAGATTTCTTCTTCCACATGGGTGCGCATCCCTCAGCGTCATTCGGAACAGATAGTCCGCCGGGACCCTTTCCAAAGCTTACGTGTAAATCATTGACCATAGCAAGTACGTGATCACCGGTACGCATGGCGGGCTACTTCCGATGATGTGCCTCGCCTTTGAAATGCTTGCCTTTCTTTCGACATTGATGGTTAGTCGGAAGAAATCGACGATGGCCCAGGTACACATTCTTCCTGCATTTTTCCATGTATATACTTTCGGTGTCAGCTAAACAGTGTGTGCATGCGTGGTATCCCTTGTTTGTCGGTCCTGAAAGGTTACTGAGAGCGGGCCAATTGTTGATGGCTACAAACAGCAATGCCTGCAGGTTAAATTCCTGTTGTTTGTGCTCATCCCACACATGTACACCATTTCCATTCCATGGCTGTAAAATTTCTTCAACTAATGGCCGTATGTACACATCAATGTCGTTGTCGGGTTGCTTAGGGCCTTGGATGAGAACTGGCATCATAATGAACTTCCGCTTCATGCACATCCAGGGAGGAAGGTTATACATACATAGAGTCACGGGCCAGGTGCTGTGATTGCTGCTCTGCTCCTTGAAAGGATTAATGACATCTGTGCTTAAACCAAACCATACGTTCCTTGGGTCACCTGCAAACTCAGTCCAGTACTTTCTCTCAATTTTTCTCCACTGCGACCCGTCAGCGGGTGCTCTCAACTTCCTGTCTTTCTTACGGTCCTCTTTGTGCCATCGCATCAACTTGGCACGCTCTTCATTTCTGAACAGACGTTGCAATCGTGGTATTATAGGAGCATACCACATCACCTTCGCAGGAACCCTCTTCCTGGGGGGCTCGCCGTCAACATCACCACACTACAAGAAACATGTTAATCCATGACAGATTTCTGATGAGGTTTTCGGAAACTGTCATGGACGGCCCGACAGAGCCCTGCAAGCCCTCCAAAGCCCGCCTAGACTTCACCCAGAGCCCTGCAAGCCCTCCAAAGCCCGCCTAGACTTCACTCATATAAAAAGCTAACCCTAACCCTCATACCTTCCCTCCTCCGCAGCCCCCTCCTGATTCCCCATCGTACCTCCCACATCACCGCCACCAACCATGTCCTCGCCTCCCTCCTATCACTGCTCGCCGCTGGCCCTCCCCCTTCTTTCCTCTCACCTCGCAGCACCTGTAGCTACCAGATCCGCCGCATCCCTCACGCCGCAGCCAATGCCCGCCGGTTCCGGTGAATCCACCACCGAGCAACACATATATGAGCTGGTCTCTGATCCCTCGTCCTCCAAGCCAGTTGGATCCGCTGCTCCCATTCCCCTGCGCTCGCCTGCGACGCCTAGCCTGTGGCTAGGGTTTCGGCTGCAGCTCGCGTCCATCATCGGCACGTCTCCGGCGGCTTCGCACCATTGCACACCGCGCGCACTCGCGCCCTCTCCACCTTCTGGATGGCTTCTCCTAGCTCAGTGTGTTTGCCCGTGTTGGGCTGCACGGCGGCGACCCCAACCTCCTTTGCCACATCTCTGGCGCGGCTGTGCATCCTGTGGCGACATCCTTTGCAGCATTTGGACCACTGGAGGCCCTCCCTTGCCCAGGTGAGCACCTCAAACCCCATCTTTCTCTCCCCCTGGCATCTTTTTTTGTTAGGATGGGCTTTACCTGACTGAACGCGCTCATCTATATAAGTAAACATGCAATGATTCAACCTAAATATTTATAGGTTCCTGTAAGTATTTGAACATCTAATTTTCACCCAATTGTTATAGGTTCTGCCATCTAATTCTCACCCAATACATAAAGATGTCAGGAACACCCAGAGTTAGGAAAAGGCACTTGGTGCATTCATACCAAGGAAGACCTTCTCGATTTCCTAGCATGGATGTAGCGACCAGACCTCAAACAATCTGATCTCTGTGCTCAGCTGTCATCCCTGGATCAGTAATGCTGACACCACACAATACTTGAAGGATTTATAACAGAGTAGCAATCACACACTTATTACATCGAGTGTCTCAATAGAGAACTTATTACAAAAAATATGGCTTAAGGCCATCTAATAACGATAACAGCGGAAGGCTTAGAAGATAAGTGAGTCCATCAACTCCAACGACATCACTGAGTATAGAACCACGACCTAAAACTCCTTAATCGTCGTCTGAAAAGTCTGCAACATTAACATTGCAGCCCGAAACGGTTCAGCACATGGAATATGCTGGCAAAGTAACACATAGAGAGTAATGGAATGAAACAGCTATACTATATGCTTATTTGGCTGGTGGAAAGCTCTATGGTTATAGTTTTGCGTAAACCTAATTTTTCCCTACTACAAAGGAATAAAATTTATTTAACTATCATGGTAGTTGTTATAATTGAGAATGGTTGACAGCATTCTCAATCCCAATTAAGCATCATCATTAAACAAAACCCAACAAAATTAATTTAGAGTAACATGTTGAGATTCACATGATAATCTGGGTACTAGATACTCAAGATGTCCATAACCGGGGACACGGCTAACCATGATTAGTTTATACACTCTGCAGAGGTTTGCGCACATTTCCCCACAAGACTCGATCGCCTTTGTTTGGTTTCTCGCACTACATGGTGTTTGAGAAGACGGATGACCGAGACATAGTCTTTCAGAAGCGCTAGCACCTTGCGATGGATAGACCGTTACACCTACTTTCCCCTACATCTGCTAGTCTACCCTGTAAGAGTTCGCACGACTTAATCAACTATGCTAGAGCCCATAATAGCTTGTGGCTGCACACGGAAGTTTCTAGTATGAAAAATCTCATGATCCCTTTGGGCCTGGGTGGCGGTCCATAAAGAAAAACAGGCAATCCTGGAATACCCAGGTACCTCAATCCACCCAGATGTGTATTTAAGTTGCCACCTTAGATAAACCATTAATTTAACAAACTCACATCTGTCATGGATATCACTCACCCAATCCACGTCTACTAGCATAGCATAGCAATTGTAAGCAGACATAGAAGTAACTCCCAAAGGTTTGATAATACAACAAATAATAGGTACTACCTCAATTACTTCCCAAACCCACAATTTAATTTGATCCTAATCATGAAATGTTTGAGGATTGATCTAATGCAATAAAACTGGGTAGTAGGAGGTATGATCAAAGTGTTACTTGCCTTGCTGATGATCCGCGAAACCTAGAGATTCGAAGTAACAGGCGGCGCACTCCGGGTATTCTATCACAGAAAAACAAGCAAGCATACAATAAGTATTCATCTAATGCATAGGTAAAACTCAAGTAAGAGATCTAACCAGAAGGTTCAACTTAAGAACTCCGGTTTGCAAAAAGAATCAAATCAAACGAAGCAACGAAAGTCAAACGGCAAAAGAAACAGGCTTCGTTTACTATCTGGATCTAGGGCAATTTTTACACTGGCAAAAACTTGTTTAAGTTGGTTAAACAGATAGAGGGTTTCGAGACGAAACTCCAGGTGCTTGAATCGCCTGATTCCGATAAACGAGCGAAAAGTTATACTAGAACGAAAATCGGATCAGAAAAATCGCGATCAGAAAAATCGCGGATTTAATCCGAGAAAAGAAAAACGATGAACGTTCGCTAGAACGAACGAATGAACGAACGCTCACTAAATAAATAAATCGGAAAAACCGATCTATTAAAAAACCAAAACTAAAAAAACAAACAAAACCGTCGAAAAAACCGAACGGTTTTTCGGGAAAAAACCGGCGTCTAAAAAAAACTACCTGGCAAGTCCGGCGAGGTTCCGGCGGCGGCGGCGGGGTCGGCGGCGAGCTCCGGTGCGGGGTGGTCGGGCGGCAGGGCGGCGCGGCGCTGGCAGGCGGCGGCAGCGGCAGGATCCGGCGGCGAGGCGGCGGGGAAGCGCGGCGCGGGCGGCGGCGGCGGCGCGGCGCGACGGCGCTAGGGTTCGGGACGGCGGGGCGGCTCGGTGGGCTGCGGGGTCGGGCGACCCGGCTTTAAAGGCCGGCCCCGAAGGAGTCCGGGCCTAACACGGCCCGTAGGTCGGGTTTTTTTTTTAAATTATTCCGAGCAGAAAATCAAATAAAAGAAATACTAAACAGACTCCAAAAATCCAGAAATAAATATTCCCGGGCTTCTAAAATCAAGCCGCACAAGGTGAACATTTATTTAAGGCCTAAATGCAATTTTGAAAAACGCACATTTTTCCTAAATTCAAATAAAATACGAAAAAAAACTCCGAAATAAAATCTTATTTGATTTTATTATTAAATCCTCAATATTTCTTTATTTTGGGAAAGTCATTTTATTCCCTCTCTCATATTTTTGTAATAGAAATAATTGACGATAAAATTATTAAAATCAAATGATCCTATTCTCAAAATTTGAGGAAACTCAAATATGAAAATAACGAAATCCCCAACTCTCTCCGTGGGTCCTTGAGTTGCGTAGAATTTCTAGGATCAAAACCAAAAGCAAATAAAATATAATATGCAATGATGATCTAATGTATAACATTCCAAATTGAAAATTTGGATGTTACAAACCTACGCCCCTTAAGATGAATCTCGCCCTCGAGATTCGGGTTGGCTAGAAAATAGGTGAGGGTGGTCCTTGAACAAATCTTCCTCTCGCCCCCAGGTGGATTCATCCTCCGTGTGGTGGCTCCACTGAACCTTACAAAACTTGATAACCTTGCTGCGGGTGACTCAGCTGGCAAACTCGAGAATCTTAACTGGTTTTTCCTCATAGGTCAAATCATTGTCCAACTGAATTGCTTCCAATGGCACTATATCTCTCAGCGGTATGTCAGCCATCTCCGCGTGGCACTTCTTCAACTGTGAAACATGGAACACATCATGAACTCCTGACAATCCTTCAGGCAATTCCAACTTGTAGGCCACTTCTCCCATACGTTCCAATACTCGGTATGGTCCTACAAATCGTGGCGCTAACTTTCCCTTAACTCCAAAACGCTTTATTCCTCCAAGTGGGGATACTCGAAGATAAACTCTATCTCCGACTTCGTAAACTGTCTCCTTGCGTTTAGAATCTACATAGCTCTTCTGCCTGGATTGAGCTACCTTGAGTCTATCGCGAATCAATTTCACCTTCTATTCAGACTCCTTAATCAAATCATGTCCAAACAACTGGCGGCCTCCAACTTCATCCCATGACAACGATGTCATGCACCTCCTTCCGTACAAGGCTTCGAAAGGGACCATCTTTAAACTGGATTGATAGCTGTTTTTGTAAGAGAATTCTGCATATGGCAAATTGTCGTCCCAACTAGATCCATAATCTAGCGCAGAAGCTCTTAGCATGTCCTCCAAAATCTGATTGACTCTCTTGGCCTGTCCATCTGTCTGTGGATGAAAAGTTGTGCTGAACTCTAGCCTGGTACCCAAAGTTTCATGCAACTGATTCCAGAACTTTGAGGTAAACTGGGTTCCTCTATCTGATACTATACTCCTCGGAACTCCATGTAAGCATACAATCCTGGTCATGTATAACTTTGCCAACTTAGCACTGGTGTAAGTGGTCTTTACCGGGATGAAATGAGCTACTTTCGTCAACCGATCAACTACAACCCAAATCGAGTCATAGCCTGAACGAGTCCTGGGTAATCCCGTGATAAAATCCATGCCTAACTTATCCCACTTCCATTCAGGTATCGGCAATGGTTGTAGCAATCATGCTGGCTTCTGATGCTCTGCCTTCACTCTCTGACATACATCACATACTGCTACGTACTCTGCAATATCCTTCTTCATTTCGGTCCACCAGAAAATATCCTTCAAATCCAAATACATCTTGGTATTTCCTGGGTGAATCGAATACCGTGAGTCGTGCGCCTCTTGCAGAATCAACTTCCTGATCTCCAGGTCATTGGCCACATAAACACGGTCTTCAAACCATAGGGTGTCGTGCTCATCCTCACGAAATCCTTTAGCCTTTCCTTCGCTCATTTTGTCCTTTATAGAGGCAATCTCCTTGTCAGTCTTCTGAGCTTCTCTGATTCTATCCATCAAAGTTGACTGAATCTCCAATGCTGCTACATAGCCTCTCGGAACTATTTCCAAACATATCTCACGAAGATCCTCGGCTAACTCCTTTGGTATTTCTCCCGTCATTAGTGTATTGACTTGGCTCTTACAGCTCAATGCGTCAGCTACTACATTAGCCTTTTCGGGATGGTAATGCAATCTCATATCATAATCCTTGATGAGCTCCAACCATCTCCTTTGTCTGAGGTTTAACTCCTTCTGCGTGAAAATGTATTCAAACTCTTGTGATCCGTGTACACCTCACAATGATTTCCAATGAGTAAATGTCTCCATGTTTTCAATGCATGCACTACGGCTGCTAACTCCAAATCATGCGTGGCATAATTCAATTCGTGGGGTTTCAGTTGTCGTGACGCATATGAAACAACTCTCCCTTCCTGCATAAGTACTGGTCCAAGTCATCATCGTGAAGCGTCGCAATACACCTCATAATCCTTGGTCTGGTCTGGTAAAATCAACACTGGTGAAGTAACCAAGCGTTTCTTCAACTTCTGGAAACTAGCCTCACACTCCTCAGTCCATATGAACTTGGTATCCTTCTTTAACAACTCCGTCATAGGTTTTGCAATCTTGGAGAAATTCTCAATAAATCTCCGGTAGTATCCTGCGAGTCCAAGAAAACTCCGGATCTCTCCAACTGTGGTTGGTGCTTCCCACTTGGTCACGGTATCCACTTTAGTGGGATCTACTGATATACCTTCTCCGGATATAACGTGTCTGAGGAATCCTACTTCCTTCAACCAAAACTCACATTTGCTGAACTTGGCATACAACTGATGTTCTCTGAGCTTCTCAAGTACCAATCGCAAATGTTCCTTATGCTCTTCTTCATTCTTCGAGTAAACCAGGATATCATCAATGTACACTATGAAGAACTTATCCAAGAACTCCATAAACACTTTGTTCATCATGTTCATAAAATATGCAGACGCGTTAGTTAGACCAAATGACATAACGGTATACTCGTACAGCCCATACCTGGTGGTAAAAGCTGTCTTAGGTATATCCTGTTCTCGAATCTTCAATTGGTGGTATCCTGATCGCAAATCGATCTTAGAAAACACTTTAGCTCCTTGCAATCGATCAAACAGATCATTGATCATTGGTAGTGGGTACTTGTTCTTGATCGTTACTTCATTCAACCCACGATAATCAACAACCATCCTTAACGATCCATCCTTTTTCTCCACTAGAAGTACTAGTGATCCCCAAGGCGACGAACTTGGGCGAATGTAGCCTTTATCCAGTAACTCCTTAATCTGCTTCTTAATCTCCACCAAATCCTTTGCGGGCATCCTGTATGGTCTCTTCGATATTGGCCCTATGCCTGGCAATAGTTCAATCAAAAACTCAATATCTCTATCCAGTGCCATGCCTGACAACTCTTCTGGAAATGCTTCAGGGAAATCTCTTACCACTAGTACTTCCTCCTGCACAACTCCTGATAAGGAATTTACTTGTGTCCTATTTGGCGCATGCCGGGACACATACTTGATCCTTCTTCCTTCTGGGGTCGTAAGCAAAATTGTCTTACTAGCGCAATCGATGTTTCCACCATACACCGACAGCCAATCCATACCCAGAATTACATCCAATCCTTGTGATTCCAAAATGATTAAATCCGAGGGAAGCACATGCCTACCTATACTCAATGGCACTTGAAAACATCCTTGACTAGCCATATACTCCGCTCCTGGTGAGCTTACACTACAGGAAACAGTTAATTTGCCGTCTGTGGATTACAGACGGCAAAGACCTAAATCCAAACGACAAAGATTTTGCCGTCAGGAAGCAGACGGCAAACTCAGACGACAAAGATTAGCCGGCAAAATATACTTTGCCGTCAGCCTTTTGTCAAGATGACGGCAAAGATTTTGCCCTCAGTCAAAAATCAGCTTTGCCATCAACCGAATAATTTACAGACGACAAAGAAAAGCATCTTTGCCATCAGCCAAACGCCATCTTTTCCATCAACCTCAAACATCACAGACGGCATTGAAATATTTTTTAATCAAAAAAACTGAACCCGCAGTGCACAATTGAGATCAGCTAGCCAATATTTCATGGGATGGTCGACGCGGTAATCAAACCCCACTACAATCTTCCTATACAATACACATTATCGATATTTCCAGATTGAAAAAAACCTAAATGATGTACCACACTAGATTGTACACAATACACATTATACAATACCCAATACTACATGTCTACATCACAATACACAACAATATTACACGAATAGCCCGCAAAAAAAATATTACACGAATATCTTCTCAATCCACCGCAGCCTCAATCTGGTGGAGACAAACACCGCTTCTCGATCTGCTGCTCCTCTTGTGTAGGTCACTGCGGGACGCGCTCGATCTGGTGGCGCCGGCGCTGGCAGTGGCGGCCCCCAGCGGGCGGACGGAGCGAGCGGACACAGGCGAAGGCGGGCGGACGCGGGCGGCGTGTGGCCGGTTGCTGGGGCGGCGCGCGGCCGGTTGTGCGGGCGGAGGAGGGCAGGCGGCGCGCAGCCGGTGGCACGGTTGGACGCAGGCGAAGGCGGGCGGACATGGGTGGCGCGTCGCCGGTTGCGGGGGCGGTGCGGCCGGTGGCGCGGGCGGAGGAGGGCAGGCGGCGCGCAGCCGGTGGCACGGGTGGAGGCGGGCTCCGGTGGCGCGGCGGAGGCGGACGGCGCGTGACGGGGGATGGGGCGTGGAAGCCGGCAGGGGCGGCGGCGGGGGATGGGGCAGGGGCCGGTGGCGCGGGGTTCTAAGAGGAAGGTGCCGGGGCCGGTGGGCTAAGGTGGGGGGCGGCGGATGAGGTGGTGTCGGGCGCCGGTTGTTGTGGATCAAGAGCAGAGAGAGAAGGGAGAGAGACGTGGTGTGGGTGGGTGTCGGGAGGATAAGGGAGAGAGAGATATAGTGGTGGGGGCGCGTGGAGCGTGGGGCGTGGGGGGGGCTGTGGGGTGGGGCGCTGTGGGGAGTTGGGATGAGTGGACTAGATCGTGCCATGTCATCGATCCATGTGATCGATCCGTGTTTTGTGTTTCTTCTTTGCCGTCTGTAAAAAAAACTGTAGACGGCAAAGAGCTCACTTTGCCGTCTACTAATAAAAACACATACGGCAAAGATTCTTTGCCGTCTGCGAGAGCAAAAACTAACGGCAAAGATTCTTTGCTGTCTGTGATTTGTTTCACAGATGGCAAAGTGCGCTCTTTGCCGTCTGTGTTTTTTTTCGCAGATGGCGAAGTATATTTTGCCGTCAGTTTTTCTTTGCCGTCTGGTGATAACGGCAAACCTTTATTTGCCGTCTTGCCCGATGAAAAGCTGACGGCAAAGACGCCCCCTGATGGCAAATTAGTTGTTTCCCGTAGTGTTACTAGCATAGGTGTTCTAAGAAACTTAGTGGGCAGGTTATACTTATCCAAAAATCCCCTTTATATGTATGAATGCGATGAACCAGTATCAAAAAGAACGAGTGTAGTAAATGACTTAACCAAAAACTTACCGATTACTGCATCTGGCTGCTCTTCAACCTCCTCCACCTTAACGTGGTTCACCTGTCCCCTGTTGAAAGGGTTCGGCTTCTTCCCAGAGCTTCCATTGCCATTCTGGCCTTTAGGACATTCATTGCCATAATGTCCGGTCTTCTGACACTTAAAGCAAGTGACTTGGCTCAGGTCTTTCTTGGCTGGGGTTGATGGGTTGGTACGGTTCTGGCCGTTGCTTCCTCCATTGCCGTTACCATTCTTGGTGCCATTGTGATTGTGCGAGCTACCTTCTCCATGGGTATGCTGAAAATGTCCTCCCGATCTAGGGGTAAATCGTGGCTTCTGCTGATCTCCTGAATTGTACTTCCCTTGTCCATACTTCCTCTTGCGGTTTTCAATTTGCTGATGCTTGCCTTCAATCATAAGAGCATGATCTACCAACTCCTGGTAGTTCTCGAAGGTTGCTATCATCAACTGCATGCTCAATTCATCATTCAGTCCTTCCAGAAACTTCTCTTTCTTAGCTGCATCCGTAGCAACGTCATCTGGGGCATAACGTGCTAATTTACTAAAGTCCTCCACATACTAGCTAACTGTCTGTCCTCCTTGGCGCAAGTTGCGAAACTCACGCTTCTTCATGGCCATAGCTCCTGCTGAAACATGGGCAGTTCGAAAAGCCTGCTGAAACTGGTCCCATGTGACAGTGTCGACAGGGAAAGTGGCTGTGAAATTCTCCCACCATGATGCTGCGGGTCCTTCAAGCTGATGTGCGGCAAACTTCACCTTCTCCGCATCTGTGCATCCTGCTGTGGTCAACTCTCTAGCTGTCTTGCGGAGCCAATCATCTGCTACTATCTGCTCGGTACTACTGGAAAACACCGGCGGATTCAGCCTAAGAAAACGGGCTAAGTGATCAACAGGTGGTGGTGGTGGTGGGTTGTTGTTGTTGTTCCCCTGATTCTGATTCTGGACTAGCAAGTGCATCAATGTGTTCTGCTGCTGGATCAACTGGGTGAGCTCCGGTGGAAAGGTAAATCCGGGGTCACGTCTCGGAGGCTTCTGAGGGTTTAGAAAAGATGAGATTTAAGAATAGAGGGGGTCTAAAGAGAAAACACTACCCATATGCACATGAGGCAAAAGCAAACAATTCACTTCATTCAATCAAACAAGGGTTTACAATCGATCTAAGTATCGCAAAAGTGCTCGGACTACTGTATTTACATGGTGGACTACTACTACTGATGAGGTGGTCTACTAGAAATATTCTTCGGTTGTAGACTCCATGATATCTGCTCCGGCTTCATCAACATAGTCATCATCGCTATCATCTGGATCCGAGTCGGTGTCGTCGATGATGATGTAGTCTTCCGGGCGAATCTCCTTGGGTTCTTCATCTTCATCTACTGGTGTAGGGCCTCCCATAAATATTCTGATCTTCTTGATCAGATCGTCATTCTTCTCCACCAATACTTCGATTTCCTCTTCATAATCTTCACGTGTAGCCCTGAGTTCTTCCTCCAGTTCTTTGATTCTTGTCCTAGCCTTCTTCAGGTCTATCATGTCGGCACACATCTGGTTCTCCTGTCGTCGAATGTGCTGGTTTGATTCCTGGTTAAAAGCTGCAATTGATCTATCCTTTCTGGTACTGATCATCTCCGAGTGCTCATCTCGGCGCCCACAAATCTGGTAGATAGTATCCTTGAGATCATTGCGGTAGACTTCTCCAACGCGTCCCATGGCGATGTGAGCTGCCATGCTCTTCCCTAGACTCCAAGCTGGTGCATGAAAAGAAAACTCTATGGGCTCAGTGACTGGCATGAACGTCCTTCCTGGAACTTGAACTTGAATCATCCAGCGCTTTTCTTCAGGTAAAGTGGCGTTGTAGGTTCCGGTGAAGCTTGGTACTCCTATGTTCAGGTATCTAGTGACTTCCTTCAAGTGGCGTCCAAAGGATGTATCTTCATCCGGTTGCGTGAACTTGTTCCTTGCATCCGCCATCCTAAAGAGTAGAAAAGATGAGAGGTCAAAAGAGAAGAGAGTGAATAGTGATCTAGGTCTTTAGCTTAGTGGTCGTGTCCTACAGTCAGCGTGTTCTCTGATACCATCTCTGTAGCGACCAGACCTCAAACAGTCTGATCTCTGTGCTTAGGTGTCATCCCTGGAAGTAATGCTGACACCACACAGTACTTGAAGGATTTATAACAGAGTAGCAATCACACACTTATTACATCGAGTGTCTCAATAGAGAACTTATTACAACAAATATGGCTTAAGGCCATCTAATAACGATAACAGCAGAAGGCTTAGCAGATAAGTGAGTCCATCAACTCCAACGGCATCACTGAGTATGGAACCACGACCTAAAACTCCATAATCGTCTTATGAAAAGTCTGCAACATTAACGTTGCAGCCCGAAATGGGTCAGCACGTGGAATATGCTGGCAAAGTAACACATAGAGAGTAATGGAATGAAACAGCTATACTATATGCATATTTGGCTGGTGGAAAGCTCTATGGTTACAGTTTTGCGTAAAGCTAATTTTTCCCTACTACAAAGGAATAAAATTTATTTAACTATCATGGTAGTTGTTATAATTGAGAATGGTTGACAGCATTCTCAATCCCAATTAAGCATCATCATTAAACAAAACCCAACAAAATTAATTTAGAGTAACATGTTGAGATTCACATGATAATCCAGGTACTAGATACTCAAGATGTCCATAACCGGGGACACGGCTAACCATGATTAATTTATACACTCTGCAGAGGTTTGCGCACTTTTCCCCACAAGACTCGATCGCCTCTGTTTGGTTTCTTGCACTACATGGTGTTTTAGAAGATGGCTGACCGAGACATAGTCTTTCAGAAGCGCTAGCACCTTACGATGGATATACCGTTACACCTACTTTCCCCTACATCTGCTAGTCTACCCTGTAAGAGTTCGCATGACTTAATCAACTATGCTAGAGCCCATAATAGCTTGTGGCTGCACAGGGAAGTTTCTAGTATGAAAAATCTCATGATCCCTTTGGGCCTGGGTGGCGGTCCATAAAGAAAAACATGCAATCCTGGAATACCCAGGTACCTCAATCCACCCAGATGTGTATTTAAGTTGCCACCTTAGATAAACCATTAATTTAACAAACTCACATCTGTCATGGATATCACTCACCCAATCCACGTCTACTAGCATAGCATAGCAATAGTAAGCAAACATAGAAGTAACTCCCAAAGGTTTGATAATACAACAGGTAATAGGTACTAGCTCAACTACTTCCAAAACCCACAATTTAATTTGATCCTAATCATGCAATGTTTGAGGATTGATCTAATGCAATAAAACTGGGTAGTAGGAGGTATGATCAAAGTTTTACTTGCCTTGCTGATGATCCGCGAAACCTAGAGATTCGAAGTAACAGGCGGCGCACTCCGGTGATTCTATCACAGACAAACAAACAAGCATATAATAAGTATTCATCTAATGCACAGGTAAAACTCAAGTAAGAGATCTAACCAGAAGTTTCAACTTAAGAACTCTGGTTTGCAAAAAGAATCAAATCAAACGAAGCAACGAAAGTCAAACGGCAAAAGAAACAAGCTTCGTTTACTATTCTGGATCTAGGGAAATTTTTACAGTGGCAAAAACTTGTTTCAGTTGGTTAAATAGATAGAGCATTTCGAGACGAAACTCCAGGCGCTTGAATCGACTGATTCCGATAAATGAGCGAAAAGTTATACTAGAACGAAAATCGGATCAGAAATCGCGATCAAAAAAATCGCGGATTTAATCAGAGAAAAGAAAAATGACGAACGTTCGCTAGAACAAACGAACGAACGCTCGCTAAATAAATAAATCGGAAAAACCGATCTATTAAAAAAACCAAAACTAAAAAACAAACAAAAACCATCAGAAAAACCGAACGGTTTTTTGGGAAAAAAACGGCGTCTAAAAAAAACTACCCGGCAAGTCTGGAGAGGTTCCGGCGGCGGCGGCGGGGTCGGGTACAGGGTGGTCAGGCGGCGGGGCGGCGCGGCGCTGGCAGGGGGCGGCGGTGGCGGGATCCGGCGGCGAGGCGGCGGGGCAGTGCGGCGCGGGCGGCGCTAGGGTTCGGGACGGCGGGGCGGCTCGGTGGGCTGTGGGGTCGGGCGCCCCGGCTTTAAAGGCCGGCCCCGGAGGAGTCTGGGCCTAACACGGCCCGTAGGTCGGTTTCATTTTTTTTAAATTATTCTGCGCAGAAAATCGAATAAAAGAAATACTAAACGGACTCCAAAAATCCCGAAATAAATTTTGCCGGGCTTCTAAAATAAGGCCTCACAAGGTGAACATTTATTTGGTGCCTAAATGCAATTTTGCAAAACGCACATATTTCCTAAATTCAAATAAAATATGAAAAAAAACTCCGAAATAAAATCTTATTTGATTTTATTATTAAATCCTCAATATTTCTTTATTTTGGGAAAGTCATTTTATTCCCTCTCTCATATTTTTGTAATAGAAATAATTGACGATAAAATAATAAAAATCAAATGATCCTATTCTCAAAATTTGAGAAAACTCAAATATGAAAATAACGAAATCCCCAACTCTCTCCGTGGGTCCTTGAGTTGCGTAGAATTTCTAGGATCAAAACCAAAAGCAAATAAAATATGATATGCAATGATGATCTAATGTATAACATTCCAAATTGAAAATTTGGGATGTTACAATGGCCCTGCTGTTTACTAATGCATTTTTAGTTATGGATCATAGATTTAAAAATTGTTGGTTCCAGAAAACGGGGGATAGTTACATTCGAGTAATTTACAAGTACAGATGTGTTGTTTAGAGGAATTCTGTAGCCATGGCATTGATAATCCCAACTATTGTTTTGTGAGTCGGCAGTACAGGCTGAATAGAGTAGAATAGAGTGAAAATTTGGTGAGAGATAATTGCAGCCTATGTGTAGCATAATGTATGTCTGCATGCAAACAAACTCCCCTTTACACACATATTCAGATTCAAAATCAGAGAAGCTTGATTCTCAATGACTGGATAGCTAGTAAATCAACCTTTACATTTTTTTACAAGAAGTCCCCTGAACCCGCGATCTAAATTGCAGGTTCAACAACACTGTTAAATGCAATCTATACTGCAGGTTACTGTTCTGAACAAGTTCCTGTTCTGCAAGCATACAACATACTAGCGTCTTGCTGTCGCGCCATATGGATTGATAAATTGATTTTTCTCTAAAGTAGGTAACAGCATATGTTGTTGCAAAGTATATGAATATCTTTTTGTTGATGTAGCTGTTTGTTTATTTCTTTTATCTAATAAGGGGAAGTGGTCTGTATGTTTTGAAGGGGAGAATATTTGAGTTGTACAATTGATTGTGTCTCTCCTGTCCTTCACATCTATAGGGAGGGAACACATAACAGAAGTCTCAATATATCGGTGACATAGTCAGTTAAGAACCGATTCACATACATATCATATATACAAGAGCTAGGCAATCCATTTTACAGTTGGGATATTTAAATTAGTGCCCCTGGTTCCTTAGTTGTGCTCACTTTTCCCCACGCTCCAAATGTTTGCTCACTTTTCCCCTCTTCATTAGCTGAAACTCTCACAAATTCTCATAGCGGGCGTTTGCCGTCTTGACCGTCCATTGATCGTTAATTGCTGACGAGTGGGGCCGAGTCTTCGTCTGACTGTTGCTTGCTGACGTGTGGGACCGCAAGGAGACACGTATTGGGCAGCTTGTCTGAATGTGAAACAGATGTAGACAGGCCGCACTGCATCACGCCGCCCCGCCCCCTCCGCCGGCGTCGTGTCGCATCCACCGCAGTTGTTTCCTCCACCCTATGCCCTATTACGTTCGTCGGTGACACCGCGTCTGCGCCAGATATAGCCCACCTCCCCATCTGGGATTACATAGCGATGTTCAGTGAGGACGCCCGGAATGCAGTCGACCGTGGAGAGGTTTGGGTCGAATCCGCGGCAGATAATTCATGGATTAAACCTGGGTAAGCATTGTTTCCTCTCGAATTGACATTCTAAGTCGTATTGTAGGCCGTATTTAACTTATGTTTGCTTGAATCATTCGACTTTTTGCTCGATTTTACCCGGCTAACTGAAGCCTTTCTTTCCTTCCCCCAACAAAATAGGATTGATCCCGCGCTGGCTTTCCGGCTGGCGATTAGAATGGAAACTAGTGTGCTGCGTGGTACTAAACCGCATTTGATTTCATCATTTTTCTATCCCAAAGTGGTAGAAACCAGCATATCTTTCAAAGATTTGCGAGCTGAGCTCCGAAACACCTATCCCTGGAGTGATGCCGATGCTGTTGAACTGAATTACTTCAGCAGTGATGAGCAAAGATTTCTCTGACTAACTTGCAACGATCATATGCCGTTGCTTTTTGCTGGGATTGCTGGCTGCCGATTCAGTAAACTCCAAATCGATGTGATTCAGCCACGCGCAGAACGGGCGAAGGGGAAGGGAGTTCAGACATCATCTGTCTGTGCTAATAGCCAGCACCCCGGCACTCCTTGTAGGTCGAAACCAAGTAAAGCAAGTGGTTCATGGAGCCACAACATGCCTGCTGCCAATTCTGGTTCCGATTCAGTTTTTGCTTCTCGTGTACCTTCTACAATTGGTGTAGAAGAAGATGCAGAACCTGACGAGGCAGTGCCTACAAATGATGATGAAGACGAGATGATGTTTCCTGAACTGGTCGATGTAGCCAGTCAGCAAGAAGTAGATGACGAATATATGGAGGAGCCCATTAGCCAAGCTAGGTTTGATGGGACTGATGATGAAGAGAAGGTGGAGAACATGGACAGCTTAATCGAGGATGAATACGATGGTGATGACATGCCAACAATTGAGTGGAACCGGGAAAAACCCGAGCTTAGTGTAGGTACCATTTTCCAATCAATGGTGGACTATCGAATGCAGTGACAACATGGTGCATTATATCTAAAAACACCTATAAGATTAAAAGGAGTGAGCCAGCAAGGTTCAAAGTTTTCTGTCCATATCCTAGGTGTAGGTGGAAGTTGCATGCATCTCGTATGAGAAAGAGCAAATATGTTCAGGTAATCCAAGTTCAGTTAGTAATTTAGTTTCAGATCGTTGAGTAAGGTTTCTTAACTGTTTTCTACCATTTTATTTTGTTTCAGATAAAGAAAAACCCACACAAGCACACCTGTCCACCTAGAGGGTGAGGGGGGAAGGCCAAAACCAAGCTAGCAAAAACTAGGTGGATGGCAGATGCTATATTGGATTGGTTGAGAGAAGAACCTGGACTTGGTCCAACAGCACTCCATGGGAAGCTTTTTGAGAAGTACATAGAAATTGCTTACATGAGAATTTTCAATGCTAGGGAAAAGGCTCTTGACAGAATTAATGGTTAATGGAATGACAGTTTTCAACTACTTTACACTTTCAAACCTGAAGTAGAGATGGCAAGTCCAGGGAGTGTTGTAGAGATTGACAAGCATACAGTTCCATTCAAAATAAAAGGGAAGTCATTTCAGAAGGAGTGCTTCAGAAGGGTTTTTGTTTGTTTCAAGGCTTGCTGGCAGGGGTTTCTAGATGGTTGCAGGCCCTATTTGGTTGTAGATGCTACACATTTGACTGGAAGATGGAGAGGACAGCTAGTAGCAGCTTCTGCAGTTGATGGACACATCTGGCTATTCCCAGTTGCATTTGGTGTGGTGGAGGCAGAGTTTGAGGAAAGTTGGGTCTGGTTTCTGCAGCAGTTGCGCAACATTATAGGCACACCCCCAGGTTTAGCTATACACACAGATGCTTGCAAGAGTTTAGAGAGTGCAGTGGAAATTGTATTCCCTGGAGTGGAGCATAGGGAATGTATGCGACACCTAGCGCATAATTTCAAAAAGAAGTTCAAAGGTAAAGTCTATGATGAGAACATATGGCCAGCATCATACACATGCAACAAAAGGAAGCATGAAAACCATTTGAGAGTGTTGTATGCTCAAAATCCTCTTGTGAAGGAGTACATGGATGCACATCATGGCAAGGTGTGGTCAAGAAGCAAATTCAACGAAATATGCAAAGTAGATTATGTGACCAGTAACCTTGCAGAATGCTTCAATTCAAAGTTCAAGTCAGTGAAAGGGCTCTTATTGTGGCAAGCATTTGACAAGATGAGGCCAATGATCATGATAAAGATGGCTCTTCACAAAAGAATTGCAGAAACACAATATGTTGGTCATCAAATGCTCCCATCACTAATTAAGGCATTGCACTTGAAGGCAAGAGGACTGAAGATGAAATGTATTCGATATGGTACATATGAGGGAGAGGTTACCTATACTGACACTAAAAATAGGGTATGTAGGTATCCTGTGAAACTAAGTACTAGAGAATGTACTTGTAGGCAATGGCAGATCCGTGGGAAGCCATGCATACATGCCCTACATCTGATGACCGTTATCGGGGGTGGATATGGTGAAGTTGATCAATATTGCTCTGAGTATTTCTCTGTTGCCAAATTTATGGCTGCTTATGCTGACAATGTGTGCCTCCACTATTGGGGAACGATCAATGGAACATAGTAGATCCAGGGTTCAAACTCCACCCTCCTGTCATTACTAGACCACCAGGAAGACCAAGGAACCAGAGGATTAGAGCAGGTGAGCAGGGTCGTCTACCAAAGAAGCGTGCTTGCAAAAAATGTGGAGTTCTGGGGCATATTGCTAGGCTCTGTACCAATGCAGTGGATGCATCATTTGGAGAGGAGGAAAGATGGACAACAGCCAATGTTGAGGAGAATGCAGCAGCAATGGAGATTGAAGATGTAGTGGAGAATGCGGCAGCAAATGAAGCATCTTGGTATGTGTTTGCATTTGTAGAATACAGCTACCCTTTTGTTTGCATTTGTTCTCTTTTTTGCCTATGGCTTATAATTTTATTTACCAGCTCTAGGGAGAAAAGGCCAAGAGATGAAGAAGCAGAAGATTTTGAAACCATGGCCTTTGATGGTTTGGAAGCTATAAGAGAGGAAGAGGAGGGGGAATTTTTTCCAATTGTGCCTTTAAAGATTACTGAACCCATAGATGACCGTCAAATGGTCGTCAAGTGCTCGGCGAGTCGAACTACTCCATCAGCACCTCCACGGGGAAAACCCCAAGTAAAGCCCAAGATCAAAAGGAACAAGAGTCTGAAAGAAAAGAGCATCTCAACTAGGGAAACCAGGAGCAAGACGGTGAAGTCAGCTGCAAACACAAGGAGCAAGTCCAAAATTTGAATTAAGTTCTTGGGAAATGTTTGTGTTGTCAATTTGAGGGCGAGTCGATCGCTTAAAACTTGGTAGATTTGTATTAAGATGTTGGCATCTTAAAACTTGGTAGATTTGAGCTACTGTGAAAAGTTATCAGTTGTAATAATGTTGCTTCTACTTTGGTTTCTTATTTGAGTCAGAATTCAAATTTCCATCAAAATTTGAATATAAATCAGTATTTGAATTTGGGCCAAAATTTGGATTCGAGCCAAAGTTGAAGTTGAACATTGGAGGTTCATTGCTCTGTGCGGTGTATTTGATCGAGCATTTGAAGTGCAATGTTCGTAGGTGAACAGTCCGAATGAGAAATGTGCTAGAAACGAGCTCGAAAGCTAGGGTAAACAGCCCTATTTGAAATCAAGTTTTTTTGACCTTGCCTAAATGAGGCATATATATTTTTATTAACACGTGTTCCATATATATAGGGTAAAATCGAATCTCACTATTTATTGATTAATATTCATATTACTATATATTTTTTTGAAAAATATGCTTTTAATTCAAAACCGTCAAATAACACATTTTAGATATGAAAATGAAAAAGTAAGTTCAGATCCTTCTTATTCACTCCAAAATGAAGCTATGGAAATTTTTCTGATTTTTTTGAATTATTTTGATTTTTTTCAAACCCTAAACCCTCTCTCCCTATTCTACAAACTCCGAACATGTTCATAGGTGATAGCTCATTTGTGTGAAGCCTTTTTTCATGAAAATGACCTACACCAAGTTTATATTTTTTTCTCATAACCTTGTCACATATGACGGCTATGTGCGCAAGAATTACAAAATTTTGATTTTTTTTATATTTTAAAAACATTTGAACTTGATTTCGATAGATCACTTCCAAACATGATTTTTCAAAAAAAACGCCCCTATACCTAGTTTATATTTTTTAATGGTAACTAGGTCTCATAAATGGACGAACTACGTTTGTTTTATATTTTTGCGATTATTTCTAATTTAGTTATGGACATTTGAAATCTGGTCAAACCCTAATAACCCCGATGACTCGCTCATAACCCCGCGGAAATGCTCCAAACCCTAGCGTCGAACGTCTGCCGTCGGATCCTACCAAGCGCCAAACACCACCCGTCAGATGTGGGGCAGGCATGCGTGATCCGCGTGATGCATCCTAAATGGCTACTGCACTGTCCTTCTCAGGTTTTTACGATCTGCCCCACTTTACATATGAAATTGTATTTTTCGCACATGACCACCACATGTCAGTGTTAAGAGTTGGTTCAAATATTCAAACTGCAAAATACAATGTGGCAAATCGTCAATATAGCTTCCCCTTCTCCTCTTCTCCATCTGACAGACAAAGACATCGAGCAGATCGAGCAATTCCTCTATCTCTTTCCCCCATCTTCTCGTTCTTCTTCCTCTCGAGCAATTCCTCTGTTTCTTCCTCTCGGGCGATACGTCAACCTCCTCGTCAGCCCCCCGTTCCACGTGGCCGGTGTATGGTCCAGTGCTGATGACTCAATGCACTGACTGCCCACGGACTGCGCCACTGAAGCGGTTGACTTCGAAGGAGGAGAAGAATGGGAACTTTGGTCGCGAGTTCGTAAAATGCGAGAGCAAGCCGGAGGGGCAGGTTAGATCTAAGTTTTCGTCGCATCCTTTATCTAATTTCTCAAAAAAATCTGTCAGATTTGGATTTAGGTTACATGATTTCGTTTTCAGATCGTGAAGAAATGCCACCATTTCGAGTGGATGGATGATTACATCCAGAGGCTTCAAGGGTTGGGCTTGCTGGATTTGAGGGGGAATGCAATCCGTGAGTTCAATCTGTCCCATGACAGTGCCGCTCCGGCAGCAGCAGCGCATCCGGAATACCCGATGGTGGTAGATGTCGAACTGAAGACGGAATTGAAGAAGGTGAACAAGAACTTCAAGCAGTTGATTGATTTGAAGAAGCAATCCAATCTGATAGCTTTAGGAATACTTGCTCTAGGAATTTTTTACTTGATGGCCATCTCTCGTTAGAGATATTTGTCTACTGTTGTTGCCACTGTTTAGCAATCCAAGTCTGTTTATCTCAAATGCAACTCTGTTTAGTGCAACTGTCGATCTCTGAATGTATGTAGTTTACTGTCAAGTTTCGACACTTTCAGTTTCGGCAGAAGACAACTACCAGTTCAGTGATAGGATTATTTTGTTAGCTAATAACCTCGAGTGTTGGATCATACCCTAGCTCGTCAGATGACAGTAAGCAGTACTTGAGAAGCACAAGGGATATACATCAAGTTCATCTCTTCTCTCTCGCACTTGCCAAACTTTTGTCCTCGAGTTCGTCAGTTCTGCTAGAAGAAAAAAACCTAGTTCATGGGCTCAAAGAGAATCAAGCTGCAATAGACCCACAAAGGATAAATGAGGAGAAACAAGAGATGTTTCTTTTTTTGTTTAGGAACGATTGCTTTGTTCCTTTTTGTTTCTGATTGCTTTTTTCATTAATTTGATTGCCCAATCTCTTCTATCTCACTGAGGAATTTTTTTGGCTTTCCTTTATGGGTCCCTTCATTTTTTAGAATCAAAGTATTTGCAAACCGCAGTATTATTATGCCTAGCGAACCAATACTTCATGATTGGAAAAATAGGTCCAACCCTATTTTTTATATACTTCAAACATAGTGTAGTTAAAACTACACTTTTGACTAAAGCCAAACATCTCAAAGTATTTGATACTTCAATATTTCTGAAAACCAAAGTATTCTTGGAATACCTAAAAAATAAAGAGCTCTCAAACCAAAGCCGTGTACAATATGTTCTTATTTTTAGAAGGCATCTATAAACACATCATTTTTAGTTAGTTTGGTTAATTTTCCCCACGCCAATTAGCCGTGTCTAAACTTGGGGCAAACAAAATACAAACATAACAAAGCATTAATATAACACACATAACTTAACTTAGATAGGGTTGCTAGGGCAACATAAGTTCTTACATATAACACGACACTGATAGATAATAATAATTAACCTTACATAGATAGGGTAGCTAGCTCGGGCAACACACACACACCAAACTCACACTACATAGTAGATAGGGTAGCTAGGGCAACACCGCCATTGATACGTCTCCGTCGTATCTATAATTTTTTATTGTTCCATACCAATATTATTCACTTTCATATACTTTTTGGCAACTTTTTATATTATTTTTGGGACTAACATATTGATCCAGTGCATAGTGTCAGTTCCTGTCTGTTGCATGTTTTATGTTTCGCAGAATATCCATATCAAACGAATCGAAACGGAATAAAAACGGACGCAGCTTATTTTTGGAAAATATGAAAAATTCCAGAAGAAAAATCCACGCGAGACGGTGCCCGATGTGGTCACGAGGCAGGGGGCGCGCCCCTCCCCCCTGGGTGCACGCCCTACCCTCGTGAGCCCACCATAAGGCTGTTGATGCTCTTCTTTTGCCGCAAGAAAGATAATATTCAGAAAAAAATCTAGGTGAAGGTTTCAGGCCAATCGGAGTTACGGATCTCCATATATGTGCGAAACGGTGAAACAGAGCCAGAGGAGAACGCAGAAATAGAGAGATAGATCCAATCTCGCAGGGGCTCTCGCCCCTCCCAAGCCATGGGAGCCAAAGAACAGAGGGTAAACCCTTCTCCCATCTAGGGAGAGGGTCAAGGAAGAAGAAGAAGGAGGGGGGCTCTCTCCCCCCTCGCTTCCGGTGGCGCCGGAACGCTGCCGGGGGCCATCATCATCACCGCGATCTTCACCAACACCACCGTCATCTTCACCAACATCTCCATCACCTTCCCCCCTCTATCTATAGCGGTCCACTCTCCCGCAACCCGCTGTACCCTCTACTTGAACATGGTGCTTTATGCTTCATATTATTTTCCAATGATGTGTTGCCATCTTATGATGTCTGAGTATATTTTTGTTGTCCTATTGGTGGTTGATGAATTGCTATGATTGATTTAATTTGCTTGTGGTTATGTTGCTTTCCTTTGGTGCCCATCATATGAGCGCGCGCGTGGATCACACCATAGGGTTAGTTGTATGTTGATAGGACGATGTATTGGAGGACAAGAGTGACAGAAGCTTCAACCTAGCATAGAAATTGATGCATACGGGATTGAAGGGGGACCAATATATCTTAATGCTATGGCTGGGTTTTACCTTAATGAACGTTAGTAGTTGCGGACTCTTGCTAATAGTTCCAATCATAAGTGCATAGAATTCCAAGTAAGGGATAACATGCTAGCAGTGGCCTCTCCCACATAATACTTGCTATCGGTCTAGTAAAGTAGTCAATTGCTTAAGGGACAATTTCGCCACACCTACCATCACTTTTTCACACTCGCTATATTTATTTTAGTTGTGTCTTTATCTAACAGCCCCTAGTTTTATTTTCATGCTCTTTACTTTCTTGCAAGCCTACCCAAAAACACCTACAAAGTACTTCTAGTTTCATACTTGTTCTAGGTAAAGTAAACATTAAGCGTGCGTAGGGTTGTATCGGTGGTCGATAGAACTTTAGGGAATATTTGTTCTACCTTTAGCTCCTTGTTGGGTTCGACACTCTTACTTATCGAAAACTGTTGCGATCCCCTATACTTGTGGGTTATCAAGACCTTTTCCTGGCGCCGTTGCCGGGGAGCAATAGCATGGGGTGAATATTCTCGTGTGTGCTTGTTTGCTTTATCACTAAGTAATTTTTATTTGTTGTTCTTAGTTGTTTTCTATCTTTAGTTATGGGTAGGAAACGCAAAATACAAAAAAAATTAGTTGTACCTACTGCTCCAATGGTTGAAGAACCACTCAAAATCTATCACACTACTGAAGCTTTTTACTTGGATCATCTTCGATCCCTTTGTGCTCGTGCTAAAACCCCAACTAGCTTAGTTGAGGGAAAATCTTTAGATGAGCATGTTTGTTATGTGCGACACCGTATATCTGAAAATGGGAAACTATTATGGGGTCAAATTCAACGTTTGCAATGCTATGCTTGGAATTTATGCTATTATTATGATTTTACTTGTTGTTCTGAAAACCCTAAGAAACACCTTCCCTACCAATGTGAGTTTATTGATAATGGAATCTCATCCTTGTATGCTAAGGGTGTTTACAATTACTATGATGTTCAACAAATTGAAGAATTTGTTGCTTTTAAGGGTGCTTACGAAATTGCTTCTTTGATTGAAAAGTATGGTGCTACTCTTTACGAATCTGAAAAGTTTGCCATACTTAAATATTGCTATCATAATTATGCTTCTAATCCTTATGTTAAACCATATATTGAGAACTACTCCGCTGTCCAAGAAGAGACTAATATTTTGTAGGAATCTATGGAAGAAGAAATTGATGAAACTATGAGCTCATTGGATGAAAAAGATGAGGAGGAGAGCGAAGAACAAAAGGAGGAAGAGCGGATTGATCACCTGTGCCCACCTTCTAATGAGAGTAACCCTCCAACTCATACATTATTTAATTCCCCTTCGTGTTTACCGAAGGATGATTACTATGATGATTGTTATGATCCCGTTGATTCTCTTGAAATATCCTTTTTTGATGATGCTTGCTATGCTTGTGGCCAAGATGCCAATATAAATTATTCTTATGGAGATGAACTTGCTATAGTTCCTTATGTTAAACATGAAATTGTTGCTATTGCACCCACGCATGATAGTCCTATTATCTTTTTGAATTCTCCCGACTACACTATATCGGAGAAGTTTGCACTTATTAAGGATTACATTGATGGGTTGCCTTTTACCGTTGCACATGATGATTTTGATAGATATAATATGCATGTGCTTGCTGCTCCTACTTCCAATTATTATGAGAGAGGAACTATATCTCCACCTCTCTATGTTTCCAATACGATAAAATTGCAAGAAACTGTTTATACTATGCATTGGACTTTACTTTGTGTGCATGAATTGTTCTTTTATGACATGCCGATGCATAGGAAGAGAGTTAGACTTCGTCATTACATGATATATATTACTTTGTGCTCACTACTAAATTACAAATCATTTCTAATTAAAATTGGCTTTGATATACCTTGGGATCCGGGTGGATTCATTACTTGAGCACTATATGCCTAGCTTAATGGCTTTAAAGAAAGCGCTGCCAGGGAGAAAACCTGGAAGTTTTAGAGAGTCATTTATTTCTGTTGAGTGCTTTCATATAGTTTAAAAACAACAAAAATAAAGAGGGGAACCCAAAACTTTTTCAAAAAGGAAAGTGAAAGTGAGAAAGACAAGCATTGTTGAAGTGGGAGAGCTCCTTGAACTTTGTTTATGCTCACGACAACTTTGTGAATCTTAATTACAGAAACTTTTCAACAAAAATAATTATCCCCTTGTACAATTCCATTGTATTATAAAAATAATGTGCCAAGGTTTGCCTTTAGGATGTTTACAATGCTTGTTGGTTTGTGTGGTCCAGGACAGAAACTTTGGCTGTAGTGCATGAATTTAATTTTTTACTGAAACGTCAAATGGTTATGATTTTTTTTGCACTGTCTTGCTTTACAAATTGTTTATTTTTCCTAATTTTTGCAGAATTTTTCAAGTACCATAAGTATGGTGAATGTTCAGATTGCTACAGACAGTTCTGTTTTAGACAGATTCTGTTTTTGATGCATAGTTTGCTTGTTTTGATGAAACTATCAATTTATATCAGTGGATTAAGCCATGAAAAAGTTATACTACAGTAGACACAATGCAAGAACAAAATATGAATTGGTTTGCAACAGTACTTAGAGTGGTGATTTGCTTTATTATACTAACGGATCTTACCGAGTTTTCTGTTGAAGTTTTGTGTGGATGAAGTGTTTGATTGAGAAGGTTTTGATGTGAGAAGAAGGAAGAGAGGAAAGAGCTCAAGCTTGGGGATGCCCGAGGCACCCCCAAGTAAATATTCAAGGAGACTCAAGCGTCTAAGCTTGGGGATGCTGGGGAGGCATCCCCTCTTTCTTCAACAAATATCGGTATGTTTTCAGATTCGTTTCGTTCATGCGATATGTGCAAGTCTTGGAGCGTCTTTTGCAATTAGGTTTTTATTTTTCTTTTATGCACCATGTTGGTATGAGATGGTCCTTGGTTGATTTATAGAATGCTCATTAAACTTCACTTATATCTTTTGAGCATGGCTTTATAGAATGCTTCATGTGCTTCACTTATATCATTTGAAGTTTGGATTGCTTGTTTCTCTTTACATATACAACCGCCATTTGTAGAATGCTCTTTTGCTTCACTTATATTTGTTAGAGTTTGGGCATATCTTTTGTAGAAAGAATTAAACTCTCTTGCTTCACTTATATCTATTTAGAGAGATGACAGGAATTGGTCATTCACATGGTTAGTCATAAAATCCTACATAAACTTGTAGATCACTGAATATGATATGTTTGATTCCTTGCAATAGTTTTGCGATATAAAGATGGTGATATTAGAGTTATGCTAGTGGGTGGTTGTGGATTGTAGAGACACTTGTGTTGAGGTTTGCAAGTCCTGTAGCATGCACGTATGGTAACCGTTGTGTGACAAATTTGAAGCATGGGGTGTTTCTTTGATTATCTTCCTTATGAGTGGCGGTAGGGGACGAACGATGGTCTTTTCCTACCAATCTATCCCCCTAGGGGCATGCGTAGTAGTACTTTGCTTCGAGGGCTAATAAACTTTTGCAATAAGTATATGAGTTCTTTATGACTAATGTGAGTCCATGGATTATACGCACTTTTACCTTTCCATCATTGCTAGCCTCTTCGGTACCGTGCATTGCCCTTTCTCACCTCGAGAGTTGGTGCAAACTTCGCCGGTGCATCCAAATCCCGTGATACGATACACTCTGTCACACATAAGCCTCATTATATCTTCCTCAAAACAGCCACCATACCTACCTATCATGGCATTTCCATAGCCATTCCGAGATATATTGCCATACAACTTCCATCATCATCATATACATGACTTGAGCATTCATTGTCATATTGCTTTGCATGATCGTAAGATAGCTAGCATGATGTTTTCATGGCTTGTCCGTTTTTTGATGTCATTGCTACGCTAGATCATTGCACATCCCGGTACACCGCCGGAGGCATTCATATAGAGTCATACCTTTGTTCTAGTATTGAGTTGTAATATTGAGTTGTAAGTAAATAAAAGTGTGATGATCATCATTATTAGAGCATTGTCCCAGTGAGGAAAGGATGATGGAGACTATGATTCCCCCACAAGTCGGGATGAGACTCCGGACGAAAATAAAAAAATAAAAAATATATAAAAAAAGAGAAAGGCCAAAAAAAGAGAAGGCCCAAAAAAGAAGAAAACAAAAAATGAGAGAAAAAGAGAGAAGGGGCAATGTTACTATCCTTTTACCACACTTGTGCTTCAAAGTAGCACCATGTTCTTCATATAGAGAGTCTCTTGAGTTGTCACTTTCATATACTAGTGGGAATTTTCATTATAGAACTTGGCTTGTATATTCCAACGATGGGCTTCCTCAAATGCCCTAGGTCTTCATGAGCAAGCAAGTTGGATGCACACCCACTTAGTTTCTTTTGTTGAGCTTTCATACACTTATAGCTCTTAGTGCATCCGTTGCATGGCAATCCCTACTCCTCGCATTGACATCAATTGAGGGGCATCTCCATAGCCCATTGATTAGCCAGTTCGATGTGAGACTTTCTCCTTTTTTGCCTTCTCCACATAACCTCCATCATTATATTCTATTCCACCTATAGTGCTATATCCATGGCTTGCGCTCATGTATTGCATGAGGGTTGAAAAAGCTGAAGCGCGTTAAAAAGTATGAACCAATTGCTCGGCTTGTCATTGGGGTTGTGCATGATGGGGGCATTTTGTGTGACGAAAATGAAGCATGGCCAAACTATATGATTTTGTAGGGATAAGCTTGCTTTGGCCTTGTTGTTTTGAAAAGACATGATTCCTTTATTGGTACGCTCGAAGTATTATTGTTTTTATGTCAAAGGATAGACTATTGCTTTGAATCACTCGTGTCTTAATATTCATGCCATGATTAGACATATGACCAAGATTATGCTAGGTAGCATTCCACATCAAAAATTATTCTTTTTTATCATTTACCTACTCGAGGACGAGCAGGAATTAAGCTTGGGGATGCTGATATGTCTCCGTCATATCTATAATTTTTGATTGTTCCATGCCAATATTATTCACTTTCATATACTTTTTGGCAACTTTTTATATTATTTTTGGGACTAACATATTGATCCAGTGCCCAGTGCCAGTTCCTGTCTGTTGCATGTTTTATGTTTCACAGAATATCCATATCAAACGGAATCCAAACGGAATAAAAACGGATGGAGCTTATTTTTGGAAAATATGGAAAATTTCAGAAGAAAAATCCACGCGAGACGGTGCCCGATGTGGTCACGAGGCAGGGGGGCGCGCCCCTCCCCCCCTGGGCGCGCGCCCTACCCTCGTGAGCCCACCGTAAGGCGGTTGATGCTCTTCTTTTTCCGCAAGAAAGATAATATTCGGAAAAAAATCTGGGCGAAGGTTTCAGCCCAATCGGAGTTACGGATCTCCATATATACGCGAAACGGTGAAACGGAGCCAGAGGAGAACGCAGAAACAGAGAGATAGATCCAATCCCGGAGGGGCTCTCGCCCCTCCCAAGCCATGGGAGCCAAGGAATAGAGGGTAAACCCTTCTCCCATCTAGGGAGAGGGTCAAGGAAGAAGAAGAAGGAGGGGGGCTCTCTCTCCCCTCGCTTCCGGTGGCGCCGGAACGCTGTCGGGGGCCATCATCATCACCGCGATCTTCACCAACACCACCGTCATCTTCACCAACATCTCCATCACCTTCCCCCCTCTATCTATAGCGGTCCACTCTCTCGCAACCCGCTGTACCCTCTACTTGAACATGGTGCTTTATGCTTCATATTATTTTCCAATGATGTGTTGCCATCTTATGATGTCTGAGTAGATTTTCGTTGTCCTATTGGTGGTTGATGAATTGCTATGATTGATTTAATTTGCTTGTGGTTATGTTGCTGTCCTTTGGTGCCCATCATATGAGCGCACGCGTGGATCACACCATAGGGTTAGTTGTATGTTGATAGGACTATGTATTGGAGGGTAAGAGTGACAGAAGCTTCAACCTAGCATAGAAATTGATGCATACGGGATTGAAGGGGGACCAATATATCTTAATGCTATGGTTGGGTTTTACCTTAATGAACGTTAGTAGTTGCGGACGCTTGCTAATAGTTCCAATCATAAGTGCATAGAATTCCAAGTAAGGCATAACATGCTAGCAGTGGCCTCTCCCACATAATACTTGTTATCGGTCTAGTAAAGTAGTCAATTGCTTAAGGGACAATTTCGCCACACCTACCATCACTTTTCCACACTCGCTATATTTATTTTAGTTGTGTCTTTATCTAACAGCCCCTAGTTTTATTTTTGTGCTCTTTACTTTCTTGCAAGCCTACCCAAAAACACCTACAAAGTACTTCTAGTTTCATACTTGTTCTAGGTAAAGTAAACATTAAGCGTGCGTAGAGTTGTATCGGTGGTCGATAGAACTTTAGGGAATATTTGTTCTACCTCTAGCTCCTCGTTGGGTTCGACACTCTTACTTATCGAAAACTGTTGCGATCCCCTATACTTGTGGGTTATCAGCCATGTCTTCACCGTCGTCTTCACCTTAACCGCCGGCTTCACCGTCTTCTTCGCCACCGGCTTCAGTACTGCTCCTCCTCAAGGCTGTTGTCGCCGAGGTAGTACGGGAGGCTGTGCATGCGGTTGCGAGCGGGGAAGACGGTGAAGATGTTATAGGTGGTGAATGCGATGAACTCGCACCCACACCAATACACCTTGCCGAGCAGGTAGTAGGCATCGAACATGTTGGTGAAGTGGACGACGAGCCCTACCACTTGAGAGTTGGCGTGGGGATGCTGCTCCACGAGGTTGAACATGGGCGGCGAGCCCGCCGGGAGGTGGTGGAAGCCCGCACGGAGGAACCCTCGTGCAAGCTCAATGCTACCCCTCCAGCGTGAGAACGCCCACACGTGGAACGATGCCTCAACGATGACGTTGGCGGGGTACCGCCGTTCCGGCACGGTGGGCGGCTCTTGGAACGTCGGCCCGTTGTACTGCATCTTGCTCGCTTTGCTGAGTGGAACGGCTTTGGCTTTTGGGGGAAGAAGAGAAGTGGGAGGCGTAGATGGATCTGTAGAAGAAGAGGCAATGAAGGGCAGTTTAAATAGCCGGGGGAGACGAAGTGGGTACACGCGCAAACGGTGTAGATCGTGACTTAGTGTGTGCGTGAACCGATGCGATCATCAATGTGTGAACGTGAATCGATGTGAGCGTGCTTTGCATGCTCTGCGTTGGCGGCTGCCTGCCTCCCACTTCTGTGTGCTCTGCGTTGGCGGCTGCCTGCCTCCCATTCACGAGCGTGCGTGCAGCCTGCCCCTTCTGCCACCGACATATGGACGCGAGCGGCAGCCGTGCGGCGTGAACCGATGCCTCGACATATGGACGCGAGGCTGCCCCTTCTGCCACCGGCACGTATGCCTGCGACGCGTGAAACGACGCTGCGGAGCAACTGAATCCACCGGC